>NW_027175998.1:4281467-4336467 GCF_023055335.1 Clinocottus analis | reverse complement strand
GGAAAGGAGAAAGGAGAGAGGAGAGAGGAGAGGAGAGGGACTAGAGTCGAGAAAGGAGAGAAAAGAGAGGAGAGAGGAGAAGAGAGAGGAGAGAGGAGAAGAGAGAGGAGAGAGGAAAGGAGAAAGGAGAGAGGAGAGAGGAGAGGAGAGGGACTAAAGACGAGAAAGGAGAGAAAAGAGAGGAGATAGGAGAGAGGAGTGAGAAGACAGGTGACAGGCGACTGGAGAGAGGAGAGAGGAGATAGGAGAGGAAAGAAGAGAGGAAAGGAGAGAGGAAGCGTGAAGGAGGGGGAAAGAAAAACAAACGAGGGTTAAAATGATAATAATAACCGCTGCACCTCAACATCTGCACGCCGTGTTACTGCTGGGAAGAAGTCACAACCATCAGATACACAGCTGGTTCACATCACCAGCAGGCAGTTTGCCACCTTTCAGCTGGATTCCGCCTCACACACACACACACACACACACACACACACACACACACCATCCTCTCTCTCTGGCTGCCCCAGTCTGTTGCTTCCACTGAGTTTTGAGCGCCACATGGCGAGGTGTGTGTGTGCGTTCACGGCTCACACTTTTATTTCTCCAACACTGTCCCGCTGTGGAGGAACGCCAACATTGCACTCCGCTTGGTAACGAGAGGCTGACGTAACAGACGTCATGCAGCCAGGAAGACGAATCCCTCTGGACACAAAACCAAGTTAGTGCAACGTTTGCACATTTATATTTCGATGTGGATGTCTCCTGGTGGCGCTTTCTGGCTTTAATGTTCAAATGTCAAATGTTCCCAAAACGAGCTTCAAGTAAATAAACGATTTTGAGGAAGTGGTTCAGCCAGAAACAGGAAGTCCAGCATTGCAATGTATGTACAAAGACAAACTGAAACTGAATAGATACGACGAGGACGAGGACGAGGACGAGAAATAACCCCAAGGATCAACAACATGGAGGCTCAACAGGTTCAGCCTCTTTCCTTCATGTGGACCGTGCTCTTCCTCGCTGTGTGCTCAGGAATGGACTCACCAAGTAAGCCATCAGAACTTCATTTCATGGAGTAAAGGCTGAAACAGCTTTGTGGACCACTAATGTAACACTGCAGTTGTTTGTGGTCCAATAAGTTTAGATATGTGTTTCTTTCGCGTCATATGAACGACAGCTAACTCTTTACCAATCTATTTTTTGGGGCGGAGGAGGAGTCAGATATTCTTCCTAATCTATGAATGTTTATAAAAAAGACAGTGTTCAAATTGATTCTTTTGTGCAAAGTGTATACGCTGATATGAAAGGGAGAAAAACAGCAGATTTGCACATTTCAGACGCTCTAACCAGAGAATGTGTCATGTTTTTGCGTCACAACTGGTCGACTTGTCGAGTGATGGAGTAATTTCATCTCTGAGATGACGCTCTGTGTCCCCTCACAGGAATCCGCCTGGAAAGCAGGGTCTTTGTGGCCTTCGCGGGCGAAGATCTCGACCTGAGCTGTGAGCTGACCGTCCCGGCCAATCAGAGCCACGACGTCCTGAAGTGCTACGACCCGCTCCACAAACCCGTCTACAGCTGTCCCGTCGCGCAGAGCGCCGGCCAGCCGCTAAAGCTCTCTCTTAGATTGGAGCTGAAGAACGTGACCGCTTCAGGAGAATACAGCTGCCGGTATAAAACAGCCAAAGTCTACTTGTATCTTCGAGTGAGAGGCGAGTATGAAAGGGTCTGAGGTGAAGAATCGTTTGAGTTTTGTTGGCAACGATTGGTTAATAATATCCATGAACGCACCATGTGTGAGGTAGTGGTGGGACAGGAAGTCCAGTCTTTAGCAGATGTACTCATGATGGTGCCCATTAAATAACATTTTGGTCGATGAAAAATGTCTAATTCAGCGTTAGTTTGTATTTAGCTCCTCCCTCTCGTGTCACCTCTGGTTGCAAATAAACAAAATGGCGACGGCCAAGATGGCGAACTCGAGGCTTCAAAGAGTGAAGTGAGGTAGTGGTGGGACAGAAAGTCCAGTATTTAGCAGATGTATTTATGCAAGTGCCCATTAAATAACACTTTGTTTGCTGAAAAATGTCAAATTCAGCGTTAGTTCGTATTTAGCTCCTCCCTCTCGCGTCACTTCTGGTTGCAAATAAACAAAATGGCGACGGCCAAGATGGCGAACTCGAGGCTTCAAAGCGTCCACAAACCAATGGGTGATGTCACGGTGACTACTTCCTCTTCTTATATGCAGTCTAGGGTGAAAAACTATTTAGGGATCAAAGAGCTCAAAGGCTCAAAGGCTTCAGATTTGTCTTGGGACCCCTTGAAGGGTCCCGACTCACTGATTGGAAACCCCCTAAATCAAAAGTCACTAATACTGATGCTGACGGAGTATTCAGTTTACATCAATATACATATACTATATCATGTTTAAACTCAGGAAACATTCCTGCGCTGACTGACATTGCATTGTGGGTATCTTCCCAGGTGACAGCCACAGGGACTTCAACATGTCGTACTACACAGAGGTCACCGTCGTCGGCAGCGTCACCGTCCTGCTGCTGGTGTTCAGTGTGGTCAGCTCGGTGTACGTGTTCAGAGGACATGGGGTAAGATGTGTCCCGCTCAGGACCGCAGGCGTTAAGAAACAGCATGTTGTAACGTCAGAATGTTGCTTTGTGATGACAGATGAGTGGTTTTTAAATGCTCAATTTATACTTAGTCAATGGACACAAAATGAACTATTGTCATGAGGCCTCTGCTGTGATTCGCCACCACAAACCCAAAGAAAACCTCCCCTTTGTGAGGAAGGTCATTGAAACACTGGTGTACCAGCAACTAAGTCACCTCTTAACCTCAAAGGATTCATGAATTCATTATTAAATCATTAAGAACATAGATGGATTGGGAAACTGGGCCGGCGTCCTGCTCCACCACAAGAGCACCTGCGTGAATTTCAGTGTAGTTTTAGTTATTCATTATTCTTTTGATGCCTTCAATTGTCATTGTTTAGACAAACTGTCACACTAAATGTGTCGACTGTGGCCGAAAAGGAAAGCAGGGAAGCGAAGAAAGAAAAGGAGAGAGAGAGGACAACGCCGCGGATGCGATAACGTCCACGTCTACGTCTTTCTATGCCGTAAGCACCGTTCTACTCTTCAGTGTAAAAGACTTCACGTGAATCTAACGGCACGACGTCCTTTGCTCTCACACACGTTCATTTGTATGTGTCTAACCGATATGGGACATTCTCCCAGAGCCTCGAGACTCGGCCCAGGTCCATTTATGATGTGCTGGACCGCTCGGCCGCCAACAGAGAGCCGGACCGAAGCAAAGCTAAACCCAAGAAAAAGGAACCCAGGAAAAAGGAACCCAGAGAATCGGTCAGTGTGGACTTCAGGTGCAGCAGAAAGAGATGAAACGTGCAGTTGCTGACGTGTCGTCTGCTTCCTCCACAGGTGGCGCAGACCACACCAGAGCAGCATGAAGGCGTGTTTGAGTGTGTCTATGAGAATTTTTGAATGGGAGATAAAGATTGTGATATTTATATTAGTGGCTGGAAAGAGTCTTTGGCACCTGTTACCAGACAGTATGTTGATTCTTTAAATGTGAAAGTAACCAAAACACAATGGAAAAATACCCTGTTGCATGTAAATTAGTCAAATAAAACTGCAAAAGTATTATCTGCAAATAATACTCAAAATACGATTATATGAATATTGTAATGTTTGGTTGTGGTGGAGCTACTAATAATAACTATTGGATTGAGAAGTCAAACATTTACTGTTAAAATGTAATGTATAATAATGCTGCATTGTTATTAATCACGAGCTGTCAAACAAATGCAGTGGAGGAAAATGAACAATAAAATGAAGATACACTCTTTGAATTGTAGTAAAAGGTAAAAGAGTTTTACTGCAGACATTTAAATAAATAAATCTGCTACTAGTCAGAACATAGAACCCTGGGGTCAGACAACCCTGAGATTAGAGAACCCTGAGGTCTGAACATAGAACGCTGACATCAGGGAGACCGAGGTCAGGGTTCTGTGATCTTGGGCATATGGAACTCTGAGAGCATAGAACCCTGAGGTCAGAGCATAAAAGGTTCTATGCTCTGACCTTAGGGTTCTACGCTCTGACCTCAGGGTTCTACACTCTGACCTCAGGGTTCTCTAATCTCAGGGTTCTATGTTCTGACCTCAAGGTTCAGAGAAACCTGAGGTCAGAGCATGGAACCCTGAATTTGTATTTTTTTGTTGGTGTTCTTATTTGGGCATTTCCTTCTGCGTGACGCGCCCTCCTGACCAATGAGGTTGCGAGGCATCGATTCTGTGAGCCAATCCCAACGCTCTGCTCAGTTGGACTTCCGGGTTTGGTTTGTTGTGCTTTTCTGCCTTCATCATGGCTGCAGAGGGCGATTTTCTGGCGAGATACCGCGCCGTGTCAAATAAACTGAAAAAGTAAGGGGTTAGTTTACATTACTTCGAAGAGAAAGAGGGCTAAATATGAGCGTGACGTGTCTTTACAATAATAAAACGTATCCAGCTATAAGCTAGGCTAAGCTCAATGCCAGCTTGTCTCTGTCATTACTGCTGGCGTCACATGACGCCGTGTCCCGTTACCTGTGAGTGCTCGTGATTAATTTGTTATGAAATATACTGTTCATAGATCTTAATTGTTTAGTTCGGGTACATTAAAAGTAGTAACTGGGGAGTAGTTGCGTCACTCGACGGCTAAGCACTCGACGGCTAAGCTAAGCTCGGTTTGGCTAGCTACAGTGAGCTAGCCTCACGTTCATTCTGTTTAGCGCATGAACAGTTACCTGGAGGCGTGTTTACTGCAGCTGGGTTGATAAATGTCTGGTTGTGATCCTACAGAAATGTTAAAGGCTTGTGTTTCTTTGCGGCAGACGTTTTCTCCGGAAGCCCAATGTAGCGGAGGCGAGTGAGCAGTTTGGTAAGTGTCTCTAATGCTTCCTTTACACTTCGCTTACACTGACCTGGTCCCAGTGTCTGAGGCCCTAAACCCTGCACCCTCAGGGTCCTCCTGACGTCACCTGCTAAAATGTTGAGTGTGAGATGCTGTGAGGTCTTGAAAGAGTGTGAATAAGCTGTCCCATTTAACAGCTTCACTAACACAATGTCATGTTTCATGACTAAATCTGTATATTCCAAACTCCAGCCTCTCTCTCCTCTGTGTCCTTTGTGTTCATGAGAAACAGACCGTTTGCCTCATGTGTGTTTTCCTGTTGTCCCTTTGTGTTTCAGGTCAGTTAGCTAAGGAGCTGAAGCAGCAGGACTGCCTGCAGTATGCCGCCTTCTGTAACCTGGCCATGGCTCGGTGAGTGCCTGTGTGTCCTCGTACCTGTGTGTCCTCGTACCTGTGTGTCCTCGTACCTGTGTGTCCTCGTACCTGTGTGTCCTTGTGCCTGCTTGTCCTTGAGGCCAAGCTCACCAGTTCTGCCGACGGCTTTCCCACAAGTTGGGAAGCTGTTGTAGCATCTTGAGATGAGGTGTTTGAGACCCCCATATGGTCGTAATATACAGGTGTTCCTGTAGTTTCAGCCTTGCTACTATGTCTTCGGCTCACTACTAAACGCTGCTTTTCCTAATGGACGTCACATGCTCACTGTTGACCTGTCTGATGGTCCTCGTCTTGTCTGCAGGTGTGAGCAGACTCTCTTCAACGCGCCTGGAGAGGCTCTGGCGTTAACAGACGCCGCCCGCCTCTTCCTCTTGTCCGAGAAGGAGAACCGGGCGCTGCAAGCCCCGGGCTTTGACGAGCACCTTCAAGCGGCTCTCAACTGCTACAGTTTTGCCGTTAAGGTGCGTGAGGATGCCTCGTTTGAGTTTCAAAGGGGCTTGAAGCGAACAGTTGTACATCCCTGTATCGTTTCCCCAGTTCGAAGATAATGCTGACGTGCAAATGGCTTACAGGTGCACATTGAGATGAACCAGCCCGTGATGGCGGCCAGCCTGTGTCTCGAACTTGGCAACGCTCTCAAGGTAAAACTTTTGCTCCTGACTGTCCAGAAAAATAAATGTACTCCATCTTTAACTTTGACATACAGTTCCTTCAAAACGACAAGTTAACCTCAGCTCCCCGTGTGGTTCCACCAGGAGATGAACCGACCGGGAGAAGCCATTGTTCACTTCCAGAGGGCCGCCGAGCTGCAAACGCAGACGCCGGTTGAAGCGCTGCTGTCAATGGGAGAAATAGCCACGTGTAAAATTTTCACCCGTGAGTTCCGTCCGTCTGCGTTTGCGTCGCATGTCGTAGCCAACGAGGGTTTTCTGTCTATCTAGAGTTTACACCTGCTCGTTGTTGCTTTCTTTTCTGCAGGTGACTACGACGGCGCTCTGTCGGTGTTCACAGAGATGCAGCTGACGTGCCAGGAGAGAGGCCTGCAGCTGCCGGGCATCAACACCCCCGTTGGTGAGGCTTTGCTTTCTTCTACAGGCTCCGCCTCTTTTCAAATAGTCATGCGTTCGAGCACAAGATGCCAAAATGCTGAGATCCAAAAATTGGAAGTTTAAACAAACCTCCAAAGAAAAGAAAAACAGGATGAATGTGTCACTTATGCTTTAGTATTGTTGATGCATTTTATTTAATTACACTGACGATGAACAACAATAAATATTGAACCGTCTTTATTTCTCCTTTCCTGAAAAAGGGGCGTTTCTGGACATTGTCGCGAAATGTGAAATATCCAGAGTTCTACTGCTGATGCTGCTCGAGGTAAGCGTGTTGATTTTAATATAGAAAGACATTGCAAAAAAAACAACATGCTCATCACAGTGAAGTGTAAAACACGGCCTCAATAAGAGACGACATGTTTGTTTGTTTTTGACGTATGAGCCAGTTCTTTTCGCGTCACTTGGGGAAAGCTATATTTAACAGGCAGGTTGTGATAAAACACGTGTTTTCTGTCGTTCATGTGGCCGTTTGACACCGAATGTTGGCAAGTGTTGCTGTGAAAACAAAGTATTGATCTTGTGTCGCTATGCCAAAGCGTCCCACACCGGTACGTGACTTACACTTTAATAACACAACGCTTTGTGTTTGCCCCGAGCAGCCCCCCCCCCAGAAGCTGTTACCAGAGCATGCCCAGACCCTGGAGAGATACGCATGGGAGTCTTTTGACCCTCACAGTCAAGGTATATCCCAAAAAAACCCACCTAAAATATTGATCTATTATTTCATGAACATGTTCCACTGCGAACGCACACCGTGCGTCCTGTGAGTGACGTTTATTTCAAGCGTTGTGATCGTGGTCTTGTCCTCTCCTTCAGTGACCTTCCTGCCTGAGAACGTTTTCCTGCTCCTGCAGTCCGTCGTGGTGAGTTTTTATCGTTCCACATACTTGTACATCACAGTTGACAGGATTTCCTGGTCCTTCGCACGGGAAAAAGAATGCAGTCCTGTCTTCCCTCGCCAGTGGAATTATTCTTTTTTCCGTCGGCTTTCAAAGTTCTTGATTGATGTTTGTTCCTGACTTGAATAGAAAAGATTAAAGCAACCAGCTCTGGACGAACAGACTCTGTCCACATTATGGGGAGAGTTTCAATGAGCAGGCTCGTCCACGAGACGCGGAGAACTCGTCGAGGTCGTTGGACTCTGCAGCTCTGGCTTCCCCTTTTTTTTGTGCGGCGTTTAACAGTAAATCTGTTTTGCAGATGGCGTGTCAGGAGAAAGACACGGAGTCCCTCAAGTCTCTGCAGACTGAGCTTTGGTGAGCACTTGAAATGTGATTTTTTTAGTGGGGGGGGGAGGGGTTATGCTGCGTTTTTTTATATTCAGTATTTACCTTAATCTTCATTTTCCATATTGATTGCGTGGTTTCTCCTCTTTCCCCTCAGGCCGTTTCTGACTGCAGAGCAGAATCATCTTCTCCACCTGGTGGTGCAGGAGCGCATTACGCCGTCTGGACAAGGCATTTAGTCACTGAAGGTTTCCACTCGCTTCCTCTGGGAGCGACAGAATGGAACATTCCTGTTTCTGACTGGGTCTGTTGTAAGGCCCGAGGACGCGCTGTGTCCAAAGCCTCGCTGTTGTGTCTTGCACTGAGGGCTTTTTGTCGTTGTGTGTTGCTTTTTTTGTTGTTGTAGTTTTTTTTTATTGTAATTCAAAAGAATTTGAATGAAATCTGGTGTGAAGGCCACAGAACTGGACCAATAAATTCATATTTATGATGCAAATGTTGCATTTACAGCAGTTTAATAGATGAATACACGAAAGCCTTTTGGTATAATTTGTTTTATTAATAAATGATATGGCTTGAATTCCAATTTAATTACAAACAAAACCTTCTATTGCATAGTTCAGAATTATGGTAAAAAATTAAACAACATTGACCTCCATCCTGGTTCACTGGATGTTCACCTGTACACTTTGCATGTACTTTTCTTACAATAGCAGCCAACTACAGACACACAAATTAAACAAAAAGAAAATACAAAATGTTACAAAAATATATTGGTTACAATGCACATAGATTAAAAAAAAAGGAAACGGTATACTTCAATTGTAACATGATACATGATTAAAAGTACTTGTGCTGTATAGTGAGGCTGGTCTCTGCTGCTGAACCTTCACAGATACACCGTTCATTTATTTTCCACTCCGGAAAGCTGCAGTAGGAACCGTCAGCCTCCCTACGATGTGACACAGATAAGCACTTTCATCTCGGAGTGTTTTGAACTACTTAATCTCCAAAGGGCTTTTCTTCTCCCACATTTCCTTTCTTTGTCTTTTTAAAGGAGCAGTTGGACATTTTAGTGGAAGAACTTCTCTCGTCTTTCTTGCAGAGTTAGAGAGGACTGACGCCGCTCTCCTTCCTGTTTGGGAAACGTGAAGCTCTCCGCAGCAGTGGGTTAGCTTAGCTTAGCGCAATGACTGGCAAGCGGCTAGCGTGGCTGTCAAAAAAGTCCACGATCAGCACTTCTAGAGTTCACTTTTTCCCCTCTGGTCTGGTTTAAGTCGGCTCGTGGCCCTGAAACAGCTGAACAGTCTTTCTGCTGTGCTCTCACTCTGCTGCCAGGAGCTTCACACTAAAACACAGATACAGGACTGGCATCAGCCGTCCCTGCAAGAACTCCTCTACTTCTCAAAATGTTAACTAGTTCGATCCAGATACAATTGCAGAATAGTCCGTATCCCTTAGTACTGTTACTGCATTTCAAAAGACCATTGATTTATTCATTGATTGACGCTTACACTGCTATGAAAAAGGCACTTTTTAAGAGGCGGCACCCTCCTCTTACAACCTTATTAATCAAATAGAAATCTATAATCTAAGTACGATTGCTCCATTTCAATTTATAATAATCAAAATATAAACAAATGGCTCTTGTAAGCAATTGAACATCATCTCTTTCCCCTCCTTTTTTTCCTAGCTGCATATGTAGATCATCAAGTTTTTTCTTCTTCTTCCCCCCTCCCCCCCAATTTTTTAAAATTCTTTTTAAATTCCTCCAAAACTCAAACCGGGGGCTCCCGGGCCTGAGCCGGTTCCCGCTGTCCTCTCACTCGCTCTTCTTCCTGAGGATGAGGTAGGTGACGGCTAAGACGAAGGTGAGCACGAAGGAGATCCAGGCCAGCACGTAGGAGTGTCCGTACCCTCCCACCGTGTCGTTGGCGTGGAGCTCGGCCGTGTAGACCGAGGCTGCGATCATGATGCACAGGCCTGCCGGAGAGGAGGAGGAACACGTCACTCATGAAGTCAATATTATAATGTGTAGATTATGAGACAAGGCTTGTGAACAGGGACTGATCTACTGAACCCCCAATTTCATTATTAATAATAATAATACGACCAATTATATCTCGTCGTGACACTACCTTCTTGTGTTTTAGGTTTTAAAAGCATAAATGAACCACATGAAATGTTAATTGCCTCAAAGCTTTTTGACTATTTCAACAAAATAAAACAAAAGACCCACACTAAAAATATGCTCATGGATAAAGAAGACGAACAAGGTAACAAAGAGAAGAGAATTAGGATGACAGATTATTGTTTTTAGTGTATTTTACAGCTGATTTAAGACAAAGGTCCATAAAGGGGTTAAATCCTATGATTTGTACTTTTCTAGTAGCAGCGCCAAAGATTCATAATCCACCATCTTCCTCACTCTCCTGTCTACATGGATATGTTGAGTTTGACCCAAATCTGTCACAACATGTAATCCATAATAATAATAATATACTCCACCTAATAAACTGATATGAATGAGACTCAACTTCACCATTTGGTTTTTGGGCGCGGTGACTTGATGACCGATTCAAGGCGTTGAGAACGAGCACGCCGTCCTGCTGGCTCACCGTTTAAAGAGCAACGGAGCTCAAACACGCTGTTGATTATTTGGTAAATCACCAGAAAGATGACGCCAACCAACGACCTCGTCCCATTCCCTGAGATCTGAACATGTGCCAGTTTCTTTTCTTTCATGAGCATTAAATGCATCAGATATTTCTATAATGTAAAAGTTCATATTGGTTTGAAGACGAGTAATCCGATAGTTTTACTCTTGAACCCGTGTGTGACATTCTGACTGCAGGACTTTTTACATGGAACACAGAACTGCATCCATCATAAAAAAAAGCATCTCAACTTGATGTGATATTCATCTCCGCTCTTCCTCTGAGCTTTTAAAGCCGTCCTCAGCCAGTGAAATACTTTACAGTCACACAGATGTCTGGAACGGCTCTGGAGCCGAGCATTGAGCCCACATCCTCCGTGGAGAGGTACAAATCTCCGCCGCAGGAAGCGAGGAAAAACAAATCCATACTTCTTGCAGCTGCGGGTCAGAGCGCTTGACTCGGCGTTACTTACAGGCGATCAGCTGCAGGATGCCGGTGAAGGTGAACCGCTGGCCCTTGGGCAGCGTGAACAGCTGAGCCATGAACACCAGCAGGGCCAGGATGGAGAAGATGCAGGCCAGCACGGCGGTGGCCTGCACCGTCTGCAGGTATTCTGCAGCGGCGGGGGGGGAAGAGACAGACACGCAGTTGGTGAAAGATTCACATCAACGCAGAAACGAGGCAGCAGCACACAATATTATGTATTATAACTGCTCTACTGAGAGGAACATTCATGCAAAAATCACTGACAACCTCTGTGACTATCCCCTAACCAGCATCCCTCCTGCTTCTACATGTCAGCAGGTTGCATCTCCACCAGGATCACTCTGTGTTCACTTTACCCTCAGGGTAGTCTTTCAGGTTGGTGTAATGCCAGACCGAGTTGGTCAACTCCCAGCGGCCCCACAGGTCGGTGGACATGGTGTCGGTGATCCACCAGGCCTGAAGACAAACGCAGTTATCCAGAACGTGAAGAGATATTTCATCAACTTATCGAGTGATTACACGACAGTGTGACGGCTTTTTAGTTGTTTTTTTTAAAGGGGACATGTTCAGGTTTATACTTGGATTTGAGGTTTCACAACATATTCACATGCTTAATTTCACAAAAACGATATTTTCTGAACTCTACATATTGTTATGTACATTATATATCGTATGTATAGTTTGAATACGGGCTGAGAGTATTTCTCACTGGGTTGAGCGATTCGATACTTCATAACTTTATGAGGATCCATTTATTTATCCGTCTACTTGTGATGTGAATGTTTCTATGGTTGTTTTCAATGTTAGTCTTTACTGCGAGAGCTGCTAAACAGTTTTTCGTTGTTTTCGTGACAATGACAATAAAGTATTCTATTCGATAACTGTAATAATATAGAGCTTAGACCTGCTTTTTTTTTTAAAAAGTCAAAAAACATCCTTTTTTCATTATTCTTTTTACAATATGGGACCTTTAAACGTTATAGAGGAAAACAATAATCCACCTACATTATCAATGGCGGCCACCAGGAGCAGGATGATGGTGGTGATGTGCAGAACAACGATTCCAGCGAGCATCAACATCGTTGCCTTCTGAAAACTGATAACAAGTTGTGTGTGTGTGTGTGGGGGGGGGCAACGTTATTGATTTTCCACTTTACGTGACGTAGGCGTGTTGGCGCGAGCGCGCTGAACCCACACAGCTGTCCCCAATTAACACTCAAGACAGAAAGAAACAACACGATGACTTTAAACTGTCCAGACAGGGAGACTCGAGCCGTTGCACGCGAGCCCAAACTCGCCCCAGAAGTCTGGGACGGACAGACGTGTTTTTTAATCACGCACATCTGCTATCACACACGTACACACACCCGCGCACGCGCATACCCGAAGAACCGGTTTGACGTTTTAAATGTTCCGTTTGTGTGTTTTTTTAAAACACGTATTTTCTCCCGTTACATGTGTGTAGGCCCCACGAACACTGCGCGTGTCCGCTGGCCGACTTTTAACGGCTTTGGTCCGTTTCCGTCGACATGAAAGGCGCATTTGTTTGGTGACGGTGTTTTGCGGCATTCCTCAAACGGGCTGCGCTCCGTCACGGGCGCGCGCGCACACATACACACACGCACACGCACACACAGGGCCTGTACTCACGGTGAACAACTTTGAAAAGAGCGCGAGAACAACGACGACAGAAAGCAATAATACACACACCTCTAACGTATCTGCGCACATATACGCACACGGCTGTCTGTTTAAGTCTCGCGTGGACGCGCACAGTTTAGCGCTGCGTGTTT
The DNA here is from genome assembly GCF_023055335.1 of Clinocottus analis. NCBI lineage: Eukaryota > Metazoa > Chordata > Actinopteri > Perciformes > Cottidae > Clinocottus > Clinocottus analis. The sequence continues at coordinate 4,323,851 of NW_027175998.1, read as the reverse complement.
TTTAAACCAAAAAAAAAAATACTTTTTCTTTCTCTTTTTCTTTGCGCGCGGTCATATCCGTGCCATTCTTCAAAGCGCTGGTGACAAACAAATCGGTGCTTCAACTCCTCTGCGCTCGACGCAACAACAAAAACAACAACAAACGTTCACAAATGATGCGCGGGCGCGGTTTTTCTTTAACGGCGCGCGCCCATAAAACACAAGTTCACAAAGCGCAAACGGCGCTGCGTTGAGTTTACCTGATGAGCTCTGACGCGCGGGCCCGGGACTGATTTTGGGAATGTGAACGCAGCGTATAGACCCACCCAGCTTTGAATCCGCAGCACACACATCACCCTGTTTCTCTCTCCATTCCCTCTCTTTCCTCTCACCAAGCTCCACCCATGAAGTTTCCTTTTTTTCCTCCTCTTTTTTTCTTCTTTTCTTACCCCCTTCTCAATGAAATGTCCAGACCAGCTTGTCCCCTTCAACTCCAAACGGCACCCGGCAGAGGACCACTCTTTAAAAACCGTTCATACTTCCTCAGCACCTCTTTTTAGTCCTCTTTCACCACCGCTTGATGATACATTTTTGTGAAATTGACCTTCTGTTTAGACTGAGCCCCCCATCTTATGAATATTACATATCATTTTGGATGCATAAGCGTGTCTTTTCCTTGTGCTTTCACGCGCTTTGTCGCTTTGTTGAGCACAATGACTCCTCCCAAGATGGAGACGTTAGAAGTGAGCATAAACACCAGGGACAACTTCATTGACAGTGAAAATTTCAATAAAACAAACAATGCAGAGACTAGATTGATTCTGCTCGTAACGCATTAATAACACGTGTTGAGTTTGTTAAGGCAGAAACAGCATCTGTCCTGTCGTGAGCGCTTAACACTTAGATGGCAAAATAGGACCATATGTGTGTTTATTATATGTATTGGCATTTAAAGTGGTTTAATCCCATGCAGCCTGAGCTACCAGTGAAAATGTCCCTCACAAAACACATTAGCGACCTTTTTTCTGCAACTTGACTATAACACATTTGTGCGATTGCCACCAGAAACAGGATTTAGGAAATGAACATATATGCAAACCGTCCCATTTTTAATAGACACTGACACATAGGTGTTATTGTCTGCTGGTAAATCATATGTTATTACAGGATTACTGGCAGGCGGTGCCTCTCCGGTAAAGCCTTTCATCACCGCTCTCATGAGAGAAAGCTCCAGCAGATAGAGCTTCTTATTTCTACAACAAAGCAGTATGTAAAAAAAAAAAAAAAAGGAAATAAAAGACCATCTTTCGTCTCGTAACGGGCCTCATGTCTTATCTCCCCTCGGGCCGGGCGCTCTCTCAGCGACGACCACATGGAGCGAGGAAGGCCCGACCCCGGCGCTACAATGGCGGCTTTGTCCTCCCGGAGGTGGGACGAGGAGAGATACCATAATTGCTTCCTTTTGCTCTTTTCACACCGACGCTTCCCCACTCGGGGTCATCTGTGGCGAGGAGAGAGAAGAAAAAACAGAGTTAAGAATCTAAGTTTACACGGCTGGCTGCAGAGAGAGAGAGAGAGAGAGTACAGTATGTACAGATACTATGGGATGCATTTTCTCAGTGGCAACAGACGTTTGTTCAGCATCATCAATGGATGTAACGATCTGTGGAGACTGGAGGCAATGTCTGAACCCAGAGGATGCTTTAACTGCTGTTCTGGATGTATTTACAGAATCCCCAAAGACTCGTCTCAACTTTCTCTAAAGTTTCCACCGTATTATCTAATCCAGGCAGCCAGGACATAATGTCTCTTCTCTTTTTGTGTGTGCTGAATATAAACACATTATTTGGTATGAAAATGTGTAATATTGGCACGAAACATCATCATATCCTGATATAACCAAACATATATTTGTACATGGAGTTCAGGCTGCTGTTATTGCTTTGAATTTGGTAACAGCAATGGTTGACAGAGTATTCAGATCCTTTATTATTTACAATTATTTATATTTATTATATTTATTTGGGTCATAGTAATAATAACACACTGTAGAAATACTTCAGCTAAAAGTCCTGCTTTCAAAATGTTGCTTAAGTTTGAGGTTTCAAGTATAAACAGCAAAATGTACTTAAGCATGTAATGTAAAACGTCCCATGTGACTGATCTCTTACATTATGACATCATCAAAGTGTAAGAAGTATTAGCTGGAAGCAGTTTTAGCTACTTTTATTATGAATTAATCTGCTGTTTAAATAACATAGAAGGGACATTTTATTGTAAATAACAAAGTCAAGCAAATGTACCTCGAGGACTATACTTGAGTAAATCTCTACTTTAGGAAAAAACAAATACTTGTCAATCAAATCTGGAAATTTTGGGACAAGTAGCACATCGATGGCTAAAGTGCCTCATGCAAAACCTCACATCTGCAAAACGATTCAGGGAAAAAGGGCGTAAACCTCCTATCTGCACTTTGTGTATTTATTTCTCTTTTACTCATGTTATGTATCTGGGGATCTTAACAAATAGTATTCAGCAAGAAAACTTGTATTTTAAAAAAAAGGAATTTCTTTGCTCTTTGGCCTTCCACATGTTGTTTCATAGCTCGATTGGAAATCACCTCTCAGAAAGCTGGATGTCTGTATCTTCCTGACTTGAATGTAATGGAGCTATCACGTGCTCTCGGCCTTAAACTCCGTTTTTTTTTTTTGTCAAAGTCGAGCATCTGCGGATCAAACCCATTGAAACCTCACATCTCTTTCAGAGGGAGCACGTGTCTCACGAGCTCGCTGTTACATAACGGTGAGCTGTACGCCGCCCGGCTGCTGATGGAGTCATTAGAGTAAGTTCCATCAGCGTATCGCCTGGGACGACAATCATATCGAGGGCTGTTATTATTGTCACGTATAGGAACGGACGAGGGGAAGTACTTTCTCTCCCGGTCGTAACTCTGAATATAAAACCCCATCATTATGTCTGACCCCCGATGGTTTGTCGTATCCTCACAGTGGAGCGGTGAGTGGGTGCTCAGCAGCGCTGCTTTCGCCTGATCTGAGTCACTGGAGTTTTCTATTCCCGGCACAACATGTGGGCCTCCAGAAAGTGCAGTCGACCGTCCACGAGCGCATGTGGGGAAAGAAGTGAAGGAGAAGAAGCTTCTTTCAGGAATGAATGCTGACAATAGTGACGGCTATAGGGCTGACGGTCGGGCCGTTTGGGCTATGGGCTCCGACGGAAAAGTGAATATGATGATTTACCGTCTTCCAATGGAGTCACATCGCGATGTAATCATATGGCGAGATATCGTAATACACAATTACGTCGTCTAAATTGATTGTAACGAGAACCTAATCCGAAAATCTGATTATTTTTCACTGAAGTTCTTATTTAAATGGGAAATTGCTCATTTGTTAAGTACTACAATGACAGACAAAAACATGTGGTTATTTCATATTGACTATTGACTTCATGACTTAACAGAAAACAGGTTATATATCGTGACACATATTGTTTTTAGATAAGATATATAATTCCCTATATGAGGATTAAAGGTATTTTTGCGCAAAAACCCCTCAAAACCAGGTGTCGGGGATCAGGTGTCTTTTCTAGTCTGAGATGAAAGACGACATATTCAGTACTTCGTGCAGATTTTAAATGATGCAGGATGACCTCCGCTCCACCTGGCTTAAAAGGTGCTGCGAGTCTGTCAAAAAGTCCAAAATGATGAAAGAGGTACACACACATAGATCAATGCAGGCATATGAATTCACTGCATGGATCCAGTATGTGTGTGTGGACCTCTTTTTCCCACATTTAGACCGCTAGTGGGTTTGTTTCTTGGGGTTCTTGGCAGTCAGATTATGTGATGCAATGTGTTCACAAGACAAAACTACAGCGTGTACGGTCTACAGATGTAATGATTTACTGACATGCAGAAGGTTGTTTTCAATCAACAAACTTAATGCAACTGACAAATCATGCTCTTTCAAAAATAATAAGAAAAAAATCATATGCATTCATTCGGGATCATTGGGAGGTTCTACTCAGCTCAAAGCTCCACTGTGACGTTGACATGCAGCTGTGTTTGTGTAGTAAAACTCATTAGTTGAGACACAATTGATGACTTTGATGACTCCAGTTGAGTTAATGTGCTCATGCCATGAGTGGTAACGGATATTGAATAAAGTGTCACGATGATAACCCCCCCAAAAAAGTGCACTCAAGCGTCTGGTTATGCATATTTCTCTCTCCGCCTGTGCAGCTCTTCCATTGGTCCATTGTTAATGACTCTTAATTGCTCGCGCTCATGTTCAGCCGAGGCACGTGTGCGCGTGTGAGCAAAAAAAAAGCACCAACCATACGGCGATGTCGTGCAAACACGGACGAGATGCATTAGCTTCGTTTTTATTCGTCCTAACCGTTTATTTGTTCACCTTTCAAGTGAGTCACTCGGTGAGTTTGGGACCACGTGGGGAAGAGTTACCTGCGCGCAAAGTTCAAGAGTCAACCGCCGGCAGGGAGAGGATTAAACGAGATGAGGACGATCAGTTGGGAGACCGGGACCTGAGCGAACCGGCTCAGGGCCCAAGTCCGTTGAAATCCAACCGGCCACATCGCACGAAGCTTCGGCCAGAACCGGAACCGAGGTCCTCGGACTCCGACTCTGAACATGGATATCAAGCAGATTTTAAAGGTAAACGTCACACTGGGGGGGTTAGAGTAACTAAGGTCGGCTAGTAGAGCAGTTAGCCTGCTGTGAAAAAAGTGCCCTATAATCTTTTGGCATGTGAGAGTTTTTAAAAAGTTCCTCGTCTCTCTTTAAAGCTAGCAGCTCGAAGCCAACATTATGTTAGCTCGAAGCCAACGTCACATTAGTTAGCTCGAGGCCGACGTCACAGTAGCTAGCTCGAGGCCGACGTCACAGTAGCTAGCTCGAGGCCGACGTCACAGTAGCTAGCTCGAGGCCGACGTCACAGTAGCTGGCTCGAGGCCGACGTCACATTAGTTAGCTCCAGGCCAACGTCACAGTAGCTAGCTCGAGGCCGACGTCACAGTAGCTAGCTCGAGGCCGACGTCACAGTAGCTGGCTCGAGGCCGACGTCACAGTAGCTGGCTCGAGGCCGACGTCACAGTAGCTGGCTCGAGGCCGACGTCACAGTAGCTGGCTCGAGGCCGACGTCACAGTAGCTGGCTCGAGGCCGACGTCACAGTAGCTAGCTCGAGGCCGACGTCACAGTAGCTAGCTCGAGGCCGACGTCACATTAGTTAGCTCGAGGCCGACGTCACATTAGTTAGCTCGAGGCCAACGTCACAGTAGTTAGCTCGAGGCCGACGTCACATTAGTTAGCTCCAGGCCGACGTCACATTAGTTAGCTCCAGGCCAACGTCACATTAGTTAGCTCGAGGCCGACGTCACATTAGTTAGCTCGAGGCCGACGTCACATTAGTTAGCTCGAGGCCGACGTCACATTAGTTAGCTCGAGGCCAACGTCACAGTAGTTAGCTCGAGGCCGACGTCACATTAGTTAGCTCGAGGCCGACGTCACATTAGTTAGCTCGAGGCCAACGTCACAGTAGCTAGCTCGAGGCCGACGTCACAGTAGCTAGCTCGAGGCCGACGTCACAGTAGCTAGCTCGAGGCCGACGTCACAGTAGCTAGCTCGAGGCCGACGTCACAGTAGCTGGCTCGAGGCCGACGTCACAGTCGCTAGCTCGAGGCCGACGTCACAGTCGCTAGCTCGAGGCCGATGTCATAATAGCACGAGCATAAGTGTAACGTAGACTGTTGAGGTAAAAGTTATACGTTTTACGTCACTACATTTATTTAAGTTTTACTTACTTTAAAAAAAATAAAAGTTGACTGAACTTCCCCGCCCCTCTCCCTCCACACACACACACCAATTTATATCATTGATAATTATTATTTTTTTAAGTAACGTTACATGAAGTTGCTATACTTTTCTCCACTGCTTGCATATTGATACAAAGTCTCCTTAAACATGTTAACTTCTGGACTCTTAACTGGAATAGAGTATTTTTAAACTATGGTATTGCTACTTTTACTGATGGATTTGAATTCTACTTTCACAGTTGTGCAGGACTGCTTTAACATGGACCTCATCTCTGTTTACATGCTGATTTTTGTCCTTTTTAGGTTTTAGTGGAGTCCAGGGGAAGGTTTTGGGCCCATCGTTTGAGTCCAGTTCACATCTCTCTGAGTGGCTGTCTATGAACCCTGTGGTGCAGTGTGACAATGGGGTCATGACCTTTACTGCCTCTGGAAGAGAATTGCAACACCTGTTTGTGGACAGAGGTAAAATGACGTATGGCGACCCGTATTAAGGACGCTGTGCTGTTGGTGGAGTATGTTAACGGGTAGAATTGCATCGTGTTGCAGCGGATGCCTGCATTTGCACAGTTTTAGTGCAGAAACTGAAAAGTGAATCTAACACATGTATACACATAATTGTCAACTAGTTTTATGCTGGACATATTTTTTATAGCGCCAGCAGAAGATTTATTTACAGGTAATTTAAAAACTAAGATGTTGTGGAAACCACGCTGTGCTAGTTTATGCTGAATAACTCCTATTTTTGTTAGTTTCAATAATTGATGCTGTAAAATGTCAAACAATTAGATGTTACCATGATCATTTTTCGGAGTCGTAAAATTGCTAGTTTAGTAGATCCCACAGTTTTACCATGATCTGAAACCTGCAGATTTGGTATTTTAAGCTCTATATAAATGCCGACACTGGATCAACCAATCAATTTTAATCACGTGGTTATTTCAGTCCTTGAATGAGCTGGTCAACAATCTCTCTTTACAGAGAGGGCCGCTCCCATCTCCCTGTTCCAGTTGCCTCCGTACTGCCGTTACTCCGTGAGGAAGTCACGGAGGGACCTTGAGATGATGGTGCCTTATGATGCATGTTACGTTACACAGCAGGTACCAGCATAACCTGCATTACATCGCCAACAGTAGTCATTCCCTTGTCCTGTGTTCATTTTTTTCTTTCTCTCGGTTAGAATGGCAGTTACGTGTTGCCCATGAAGTGGTGGGGCAGCCCAGTGAAGCTCTCTTGCCCGGTGCAGATGTCCAATCCTGCCCCTCCTGTCTCCAACTCCGCCCTCTTCGTCTTGTGCTCCTCCTACGGCATGGCAGTGCAGATAAATGGGCTGAATCAGGATGTACAGATACTGGGGGTCATAGGTATTTTGGTTTATTGGGGGGGGAATGCAAAGTTTCTATTTGCTTTTGTGTGAAACAACTCACTTTGTAGAATTCACTTGCAATACTGTATGAATGAGTCCTGTAAGAGGACATTTTTTCGCAACAGCAGCATTTATACATACAGGTGAGAGAGGGAGGGAACTTAAGTGGTATCTGTGTGACTGACTCATTCAGTCGATAATGGTTCAGATTCAGACGTGTAATCTGCTTTCCAGTGAAGGGACGTTGGAGTCCGTTTGTGTCTGAAGAGTGCGCATACCGAGTCACCTCCCATACTGGAACCCTGACCTTCATCCCCTACAGTGCTCCTTGTCTCACCAGTGGAGTAAGTCATTTAAAGCAACTTGATTTGTGTAGATCTTAATCTGTTGAATGACGCACCAAGGTCGACTTTGTCTTGGCCGTGCACTTGCTCGTGCTTTTCTTTTTCTGTTCATCAGTCAGTTCTTTTAATTTTCCATTTGCAGGTCCTGCCCCAGTTCCAGCTGCAAAAACTAACTTCAAACATGCAATTATCTAAAAAATCCCCTCCTGCTCTTTTAAACTTGCCAACATGCTACTTACTGCTGAACTTTGCCTGTGAAAGTGTGAACACAGGCTCTTCTGGTCTGCATACCCTAAAGTCATACCAGACAAATATTTGTTATTTAATCATTGTTAATAGATATCTTCTTGGTCTTGTCTGCTTATGTTGCTCATATAGCGACATCAGTAATTTATTGCATAACCACTTTGATAACTCAAAGTAATTTTAACATGAATGGATTATTGTGGCTGACTTGTACCAACTATATATTTATGTGATTTATTTATTTCTTCCCAGAATGGTCTCCATCTCCTGTTAAATTATAAGGAATACATCTTCTCTTGTCCACTCAATTCTCAATTTCCCTACATCCTCTCTCCTCCTCAACTTGCAACCCAGGAGCAGATGTCTCCGCTTCATGTCATCCCCCACCACCTCTACCCTGGATTCCAGTACCCCCACTTTCTCCAGGTCCCTCTTTCTGGCCCACAACCTACCCAAACTACAGTGACACAAGCTACACCCTCTCCAAACATTAACCTGGTGCAAGAAAGTTCCCCCCCTCAATCTCCGCGTTTCCTCCACAAGCCGCTCTACTACCCTGCAGCGACACCAGCTGCGACCTCTGCACCTAAAGAATCTACAACTACTGCTGCTATTACTCTAGAAAGTCCTAATTACCCTGGGTATTATTGGCCTATGTCTTACTATCCTGCAGCACCGGGGACCCAAGCACCTGCTTCTTTTGAGCCCGACCAGCCCCCAGTCGGTAGTGCATCTCACCCCCGCTCTCATGTCCCGGTCCATGAGGTACAGCCTGCTTTTTCTGCCCATCCTATTGCTCCACCATCCCCCTTTCCACCCACTACCACCAGGGTGACGGTTCTCACACAACCCAGCAGTCCCAGCTATCCATCTGGCCCTTATCCCTTTTATCCCTACCATCCACCTTACCAGCCTTTGCCCCAAAATCTAGGGACTCCACCACCAATCATTACCCCTACAACTCCTCCCACCACAACTTCTACAGCATCTTCCATAGCTGAACCCACTTCACCGATCTCCCACCTGCATTGTCTGGTTGGCAGACTCGTCGTCTCACTGCCTTTTGCTAACCCAGACACCATCCAGGTCAGAGGTAAGTGATTGTCTAAACATGAGAGCTCTTTGTGTTTTTTAAGAAGTGTGGCTTTTTACCTTCTCAAAAGGTGGCTATATGTCCATCTTTAATGGGCAAAAAAACCTCAAGGCCCCATGTAAATAACTTGTTTTCCATGGCTGCAGCAAAGTTAATGTTAGTCTGCCTGTTAGTCCTCTACTTTGTTACTGGCTGAAATATTTAGCCATTTGGTAGATGCTCAATAAATACTATACAGTCATGGTCCCCAGAGGATGAATCATATTAGCTTTAGTGCACCAACACGGCTATTCACAATTGTGTCGCTTCCTCAGAGACCCACCGGTGTACCTATATCAGCGTTTACTTCTCAAATGAAAGTATAATTACTTTGTGTCGGGTATCAAAGATCTAACCATCTTTGTTTCTAACATCAGACCAAACAGGGAAATGGCTGTTGGTCTCCGCTGTGTCTCCTCAGTGTGGGTACATGCTGCAGTCGGCTGAGGGCAACGATGTGATCCTCCACTCTCCTCTGCCCGCCTGCCACAGCCAGTTCACAGTGAGCTCCTCTGTTGCCTCGTCACTGCCTGCAAATGTGTCATCATATTTATAAAATTGCTTAACTTTAATCACGTCCCTGCTTTACGATGCATTATACAATTTTTATTTGATGGAGTTTAGTTGTCTGACCGAATGAACTTGTTGGAGGACTCATAAAAAATATGATTTTTAAATTTGAAGTCCAAATGAAGTGGCATCGTGTGAGCCTTTTTTTAAAGGCAAAATAAATGTTGTGCTGCCTTCACACGTTGAGCGACGCAGGAACATTCAACATGGAAGTCGGTAACATGAAGCCACTGACTGCCGCCACGTTAAAATCATTTTGTGTGACCACAAAGGACAAAATGATCTTGGCTTGCTGACACCGGTGGTTTGCACCACTGGTGTTGTCACTACAGCGATTTTTTTTTAAATTTTTTTTTTTATGACTCTATATATGCGTTTGTATCGAGCAGGTTGTCAGCAAATTTACAATTATTCCCATATGGACTAAATGCAGCATTTGCTCTGTATGCATCTATACTGGGTGGAGATTTTCTTTAATGTTCTGTGCAAACCAAACAGTAAAAAAAGAGCTTATTTTTAGGGGTGAGTTGAGCACAACTCTATTTTTGACTACAGTAGTTATAAACCATGCGTGGTAGTTCATGCTGACTTTATTGATCTCTCTTTCTCTTTAGACTCCCATGACCATTTCCTTAACTCTGAGGTTTTGGGACCTCTCCGCGGCGCTGTACAGAAGTCTGGACTTGCGATGCCCTTATCCAACTACCAATGAAGTCCCCGTACCAGTGTACCCCGCCACACCCAGCCCCGATGTCGACCCCACTGTTCCAAAGCCTAAAGTCTACTGCTCCTCCCATCAGATGACGGTGGAGCTACCCTCTGGTCTTTCCTCTGGAATTGTTTTTAAAGGTGTGTGTTGATGTGCATGTTCCAGATGCATATGGTTGCCATCAGCTCTGCATGAGTTGAATTTTAGCATTCCTCACGGGGCAACTCTGGTGTACAGTGAATGAGGGGGGGGGGGGAAAAAAGGTAGGCTTGGTTTTTGTTTAAAAAAACAGGCTGCACTTAAACTCCGTGCCTTGTCACGCAGAGAGCTCTCCTTGCCTTTTTAAAAAAAAAAAAAATCTTCACGTGTACTTCCAGACATCAAAGGGAACGAGATGAGTTTCCTTGACGCCCCAGAGCACTGTGGGTATTCTGTAAGAAAAGGCCAACATGGCAATCTACATCTGACTATCCAGTTACTTTCGCGCTGCCACATGAGCATGCAGGCAAGTATTGACTCGGATTTCACACTGAGCACATGACCTTTTTGTTTAAGTGGCCATTTGCTGTGCCCATTAACTGTTGCATAAACATTTTTTTTTCTCTCTAAAAGGGTAACATGTACACGATCACTGTCGTCTACATGACAGTAAATGGAACACGGGAGGCTCAGTTTTCCTGTCCGGTTGTCATCCGTGCGTCTGGACAAGGTAAATGGGTGTTATGTTTACGCCTCCAGAAAGGCTATTCAGCGTGCTAAAGGGTTGTTTTTTCCCGGCCATTCAGAGTTATTTTAACTGATGCGGTTGACATTTGTCGTGCTGTCCCTCAGAGTGCAACCTTCCCAGTGAACAGCATCTCCCCTGCGGACCAAGCCCTGTGTCCAAGGCACAGTGCCTCTCCATGGGCTGCTGCTTCGACATCCACCCTCCTGCCTGCTACTACCCCATGGATGGTGAGCCGCAGTTTGCATCCACCTCCGGTGGCATTTTCACGCCACTTTAGCAGAGTATAGTTGCGCTGATTTGGGCGTGGGTATAAACAAACAAAAAAAGGGCGCTCCAGCTGTTGAATGCGTGAAGTGGTATATTCAGGGCCAACAGGGGCATGATTCAAGCTGGCAGTGATTCAGAACCAGAAAAGGGTATAGGATACCGTGGGTCTCATTATCAATCACCTCCTGAGATTTCTGACCTTTTTGTTTGTGTTCGTCTGACCTTTTACATGACGGTTTGTGTCCTCCTCCAGAGTGCACTATTGACCGACACTTTGTCTTCTCCGTGCCGGCCTCCCTCATGGAGCCCCCGCTTTCCCCTGCGCTGCTCGTCGTTGCCGGAAACTCCACCTGCAAGCCACAGAGGGTGACCGCCGACTACGCCTTGTTCAAGATCCCACTGGACGGCTGTGGGACACGCAGAGTGGCAAGCTTCAATAAATGACATTTCCAAAAAAAAACAGTGAAAACCCTGTAGTCGTAGTTGCTCGTCTGGACGGGTTTCAGTTAATGGATTATTGATTTTTAAAGGCCTTTTGTCTGGTGATTTAGTATTTCTCGTGTACACATTCAAAATTGCGTGTCTGCTTCTGTCCTGACAGGCAGTCGGGAGCGCGGTGATCTACATGGTGGAGATCATCAACAAGGTTCAGACAATCAGCCTCAACTATGGCACCATCACAAGAGATTCTCCTGTCAGGTCAGAGCACGTTGGGGTTTCTTCTTGGAGTAAAACACCTGATTGGATTATAATTTAAGGGTTTCAAATCATTTAAACGCCGACTTGCATACATTTGCTTATGACACATTGTGCCCACCAGTATTTAGACTCTTTTTAAGATACGACCACATGGGGCAAGTCAACATGGACTATTCACAAACACTGGGCATGCCGGTGTAAACGGGGAGTAGCATTGTTGCTTAGTTACAAAAATACAACTCAATGTTATAGTAGTCTTTAATAATGAAAGGTAGCACTTGATACCTAAGCTCTTCTGTAAACTCAAACACATCTTGTGGAAAGTTTTATTTTTCAAACATTGTTACAATGCTGCAGGTATTTCTATATACCTCAATCACACAACTACTTCTAAATGAACATTTACAAATAAAGGTTTACTAGATTATGGGTCTAGTCCTTAGTTCTGCTTTAGTCTGCACCTCCTGGGAGAAACCTCTGGTTGTTTAGCAACCTGTCAATTGTTAAAGACAAATCATTCTGTGTGTTTCCATTCTCAGCGTGTTAGTGGAGTGCAGGATTTTGCCGGACTCTGTCCTGAGTGTGAGCTACTTGGTGAAAACTCCCACATTGGCTCCTGAGGTTCCAGCCCAGGGGATGTTTGGGGTCCAGCTCCGGATCGCCAAAGGTAGACTGTCTTCATTTGAATATCCAACAACTGGTTTGTGTTCATGGACAGTTTATGCCAGTCAAGAGGCAGTGGAAACGTATGACAAGTGTTTTTTTTAGCGCTGTGTGAATGCTTCAAGTGCACCCGGATCAACGATTGGAGATCTAGCTTAGAGTGGGTGGAATGTGGCTTTGAGAACTTTATCCAACTTCTATTCCAACACACCTCTTCTCACTGCAGACGCCGAGTACAGCAGCTTCTACCCTCAGAATCACCCGCCCCTGAAGATGCTGCTGGGGAAACCCCTCTACCTGGAAGTGCGGTTGCTGAATTCTTCGGATCCCAGCTTGGTGCTGCTGGTGCACTTCTGCGTGGCCTACCCTGCCTCTGGAAAGGCCGTGTGGCTGCTGCTGTACAACGGGTACGTGGAAAAAGTGCATTGAGTAGTGTCTTTCACAGAGGAGATGAAGGGAAGTACATGTTTTGCTACCTGCTTCTTATCTAATTGGATCACTGATTTTTTAAATGTTCCCAAGATGTTCCAACCCCATGGTCCCTGCCCTGCAGCAAGCTGTGCTCTCTGGTCCTCGGCCGTACACTCCCCAAGCTCAGACCCGCCGCTTCACCATCAGCACCTTCCAGTTCCTTCCCGGTGGGGAGTCCATGGACCTGAACGGGGAGGTGAGGATGAGAAGAGACGCTGACGTTATCCCACCAACAATGGTGGCAGATCATTGACGTCCAACTTTGTTGTTCTTTTCATGACTATTTGTAGGATCTCTTACAGTATTCATTTCCCTTAAGTGTGCAAACTAAACTAGTAGTCAGAAAATAGCATTTAAACTAATGAATGGCCAATTTTAAAAGAACAGTAGGACATTTTGTGAAATACGCTTTTTGTCAAGAGTAAGATGAGACGATAGATGAGGTTGCGTGATTAAAGGCCAGTTAGCTTAGCATAAAAACTACTTTTAGTGTGTGTGTGTGTGTGTGAGAGAGAAATACAAATCTGCCTTTCGGACCTCTAAATCTCCCCAAATATTGGAACTCTTGTTTATTTTAATCCATGCAAAAACTGAATTGTAAACCTTAAGTTGTAGAAGGATAAAACATTTATTTTTAAGACTTATCGACAGAGCCTATGCTTCTAATTTATTGGACAAATATAGGAGAGTATCAATCTATAAGAGTATCGATCTTCTCAACTAACGTTTGTTGGAAACAAAATGGATGAAGGTGTTTTTCCCAAATAGTCCCACTATTGCTTTAAGCATGCTTCCTGTACAGTTTGTAATGTGTTTCTGTAAACCGTGCAGCTGTCTGCATGGAGTGCCTGCACGATTTCCTCCTGGGAATCAATGAAGCTTTATCTTAGAGTGGCTGTTGGCTTTGGACCTTTTTTTTTTCTTCAGACTTCCGGTCTTCCAGTACTTAAGTTTTACAATTCCAGTGGGCGACTGCGGCTCAGTGGTGAGCAGGATCGTCTTTCAATCACAGGATTGGCGGTTCGATCCCTGGCTCCGCCTATGAATGGTTGATGATTCTGATGTGGCGCCTTGCATGTTCATCAGTGTGTGACTGCGTGAATCATGGTTTGTGTAGTGTTAAAGTGCTTTGAGTGGTCAGAAGAGTATGGGTCCACTTACCATTTTAATTATGTAAAATCTAAAAATGTGGCTATTCTTTCAGTGCAACTTCCCACTGTTTTTATTGTGTGGCGAGGGCGTATAGGCCGTGATAAATGAAACCATTGACAGTTGTATCTGTAAATCTCCAAAGTCAGCATTCATTAACAAGGACGTGTGGAGAGGCCATTTTGTAAACCGCAAACTCCGGCCAAATCTGAATTGGCAGCAGCTGTGTGTCATGGTACGCCGCATCAAATCCTGCTCTACTTAAAATTTGCGCTCCCTCTCAGAACAACTTCATGTGCTCAACCGAAATCTGCTCGCCGAGTGACGGGCCCTGCGTCGAGGGATGCTTCGGCCAGTGAAGGTGAGAAACATTAGCACTATATATGCAACGCTGGTGAAAAGTGCCAGCGGTAGCTGTAGGTCCATACGACAGCAAGCCGATTATTTAGTAATGAGGATTGTTTTTGAATTATTTATCAATTCTGATCCACTTCCTGTTCATTTTACGTCGTTGAAGACGGTGGTGATCTTGTAAGTGGGACCAATGTGTTGCTCACGTCAAACTACAAGGCCACTTTTCTGTACTGAGCATGTCTCCTGTCTCTCTTCGCTTGCAGACATCGCCTGTTCCGCCACCCAATGAAAGCTCTGAAAGGACACCTGAGTGCCTGTTTATTCCTGCGCTTGCAGCCACCTGGTGTCACAGCAGGAAGTGGGGCTCACACGACGGTATTGTTTACATGAAGACTTGAAGACGGAGCGCGCTTGAGACTCGGCACCGCCTCGCTGCACCGGCCTTCACGTGGAGGATACCGGAGTTTTGAAGCGGGGATAAATGGCTCGGCATCCTGAGACAAAATGAGCTGTTGTGTCCCTATAAAACCTCTGCTGTGTAATGTGTATGTTATAGTACACCCGTCCTCAAGTTTCATGGAAATCAGGCCAGTAGTTGTGTAATCCTGCTGACAAACACTGAAAATTTGAGGTAATTACTTCAAGAAAAAGTAATAAAGTCAGACATGTACATAATACTAATAAATACATGCTTCTGTTATGTCAGTGTGTTTTGTTTTTTCTGCCCAACCAATAAAATAACACATGTAATGCATCCATGGGTACCGTCACTTGAGGTGTACGTTACTTATAATGCAGCCGAATCACCCTGAGAGTCACTGCACATGTGGGTCTGTTTCAAATATAAACATCCGACACGGTTCAGATGGAGTGAACTTGACCTTTTTTAAGGCTCCCGACTTTGCAGCTGCTTAGCTTAGCTTAGCATAAAGACTAGAAACGGTTAGCCTGGCTCTCCCGCCTACCAGAAGCTCGCTAACTTCACACGCATCTCGTTTCTGTGATTCACAGGGAGGCAAAGCGGTGACAAACCTCAGGATGTTCACAGCTCCCGGACGAGGAGTAGTCAGATAGTTGAGGGTGTGCAGGTAAGTGAAAGTTAGCATCTTCAGACAAATACCCGGCTAGCTGTATTTCAACCTCACTTCCAGTCTTCATGCTTCATATTGAACTTTAGGCCTTGATGGTATTGATCTTCTCATCTAACTCGGCAAGAACTGATTTTTTTTCATTTTTTTTTTTAAATAAGCTATTAGCTACTATTAGAACTGGGAAAGACTAATGTATATATTTTCATTCCCAAAATAAAGTTCTGCAAACTAATTTGTTTGTAGCAGCAAGCACAAAGTATAAAAATTATATATATAGATATTAAAATTAAAATGGCAGAACGCATTAAATTTGAGAATTAAATAAAGAAAATGCAAAGTAAAAACTGTAAGGTAAACATGTTAAAGTATGAATGAATGGAAAGTACTTTATTAATCTCCAAGGAGAATTTTTTTGTCATACTAGCAGCATCCCACACTTACAGACATCTAATGCAATAAGCTAAGCTAAACACAGGTAAAATAAAATGCATAACAGGAACAGGGGTAACAGATATACATAAGTAAGAAATAAGTATATATATATATATATACGTGCAAGGGAAATGAATACATATATATACATACATATATATACACACACACACACACACACACACATACATACACATACACACATACCTAGTAGAAACCCCTTCTGTCAGGCCCTTATAATCTGCGTCTGAGCGCAGCTTCCTGCCGTGTTTCATAATTCCGCTTCTCCAAACTGCCCCTGAAGTGTTTCTTTCCCCCCCTCGTGCTCCCCTTTGACCACTGGGTGTCATCAAAGCAATGCAAATGCCAAAAAGGAACATAAGGTCCTCCATGCTGCATGACTCACACAGCTGGGCGAGTGTGAAGACCTTGGCTTGTGTTTATCGGTTGTGTAATGAGTGAGGAATGAGACGTTGTCGAGCAGGACTTGGTAAAGCCCCCAACGTGTAACGTGACCCCTGCTTTATTCAAACACACACACACACACACACACACACACACGCACATATATATATATATATATATATATATATATATATATATATATATATATATATATATATATATATATATATATATCAAGAAGAGCTGACGCTTGATCTAAATGTTTGGGTTTGTACTGTTTGAGGGCCTTTCTGGGGCCATGCGACCCCCCCCCCCCCCCCCCCTCTCTCTCTCTCTCACACACACACACACACACACCTCCCCTCGGTGAAATGTATGGAAGCACTGCGGCACACTGCGTGTATTCTGCAGGCTGCATGGCTGTCTGGCGCTGCGTTCAAAGGGAGAGCGGAAGATAGGAGGAGGGGAAGGACTACACCAAGAGGGTAGGAGGAGGAGGAGGAGGAGGCGGAGGAAGAGGAGGAGGCGGAGGAAGGGAGGGAGGGCAGTTTCCTTTCTGTAACACACACGCCACAAGATCGCACCGGGAAAACGGGGAGAGGAAAAGAAAATTCTAGGCGAGAAAAAGAGCGCGTGAGAGGGGAGAGGAAACACCGCAGTCCCTCCGCGAGGCTGTGTAGCGTTTTTTTTTGTATTAATCTATTTTTAAAAAAGAGGGAGAAGTCGTGTTTTTTTCCTCCTTTCTTTTTTTTTCTCACGCAGATTCGCGGACTAACATGGGGGAAAGAGAGAGCTCCTGACGCGGATTGACTTTCAGTGAACCTCTGCTCTGTGTACGAGGCGGATAGACGAGAGGGAAGGAGGGAGGGAAGGAAGGAAGGGACGAAGGAAGGGAAAACGGAAGACATGTTGAGGGGTTTTTTTCCGTCTTGAGGTTGCGATAGGATGTTGATGTTGTTGCGCTCTTGAATAGAAAGGGAGAGAAACGCAAACCCGCACGGCTCTTCGTGGAGAGAGAACTAGACGAGGGCAAATGGACATTTGGCGGTAGGTTGTGTTCAGGAGCCGCTGCTGGGATCGCTGTATATTTAATTGGTTTGTTATGATCAGGAATAACGCAGGCCTCTTGGGCAGCCCCGCAGTAGGCTGAATAAACACACGGTCAGCAAACAAGGGGCTACACTAGCTGGGAATTGAACCCGACACACAGCTTGTTTTATGTGTGTGTTTTTTTTAAGGTGTAGTGAGATAGCAGCAGTGTCCATGCGCTACCTGTGCGTGTTATTTTTTTTAAACAGACGCGCTGGTTAGATTGCATTTAATTTCCAGATAGATCAACTCTTCAGTGGGGGGGTCATACAAAGGCCCAGCAGGAGATACAGTAAAGGCGTCTTTGCGGCATCAATATATCTATTTATTTATTTTTTCTACTGCGGAGGAAAACCATCCGCTGCTGCCTTTTAAGCACAAAAGGTGCACACGAGTAGGTGAGCCGATCCTCCTCTCAGTTTAGCGCAAGGCAACGGGAGGTAGGGGGTAGGTGGTGGGGGGGACAAAAGACGATTTTTAAATGTTAATGTCGACCGACGTTGCATCCATCATGCTGCCTGTGTCCCGGGGTCTCATGGACCGGGATCTGGACGCCATGGCCGGGGTGCACCCCAACGCCGGCGGCGCTGCGGCGGTCGTGCGGGGCATGAAGCGCGGGGACCCGGAGCCCGACGGACAGACGGCGGCCGCGCTGGTGGACTCCACCGGGGCGGAGTGCAAGCGGCCCCGGATCGACGGCTCGGGAGTGATCGGCGAGGTCGGCCAGGTGAGGTGGAGGCGACTCTTTTGTCCGTATACAGTAACGCATGCACGGCTTCTCGGGCTCAACACCAGCGTGGTGCGAGGATCTCTGTGTGCGGGGGTTTATTTCCTTTTTTAATTTTTTTTGCACAAAGGCATTATTCATACATACTCTTGTGTTGCGTTTGTAATCCGTTCACATGTCAACGTGTAGTTGCAGACGCAGCAGAAAGACACCCCCCCACACACACACCATGGACTCCTCAGTCCATTAGCAGCACTGCAGGACATGCCACCACGTTTCACAGTAATGACTACGTGCTGTTAATTCACTTTTACAAGCCGCCTGCATTATAGCAGGCGTGTAATTCCACGCTGTCCACTTGTGCTATTGGAGCTACGGTGCAGCTGCTGTACTGCAGCTCAGGCAAACACTAGAACAGTCCAACATGCATGCATCACGTCCACAGGGTCGTCACATTGCAACAAGGCACCCAGTTGCCTCTAAAGGTCCCCAAAAGAGCATTTTCTGTTTTATGCATTTCTGTAAAGCCCAGACAGGTTCTCAACTGAGGGGAGAGGGGAAGGGGGGGGGGGGGGGGGATGTAAACAAACGTGACCTTTTTATTATGCAAAAAAAAAAAACTCAGCCATGTGGTCTGGAATGGAAATTGATGTCAGTGGTGTGTTTGTGTGATCTTTGAGGAAGGGGAGCGGACACAAGAGGGGTGATTGAGGTAAACAAAGGCCTCAGGTTGTAGTGTGTGTGTGTGTGTGTGGGGGGGGGGGGGGCTTTAATCTAACTCATTTCCATGATTCTTAGACCCTTGCTTTTTTTCAACGCCACCGCTCTGGTGTTCGGCCCCATGTGGTGGACTCCCTTAACCTATTTTCTTTCATTGTCAGCCCCCCTGTGACTCAAACATGGTCAAATGTTTCTAAATATTGCGTCACAGGAAAGCAGGAGAATGTTCTGGTCATCGTTAGATGCTGTATTATCTCTAGTGGGAAACACTCCAAGTGGGGGAGGTATTTCTCCCTCCGCCAGTGGAAGCGCCAGTAATGGAGGTGAAGTGGCCTGCTTGGAAAACTAAATGGCCGGCTCCACATCGTAATGCCGCCTGTGAGTGCTGACAGACAGGCTTAGGAAGTTAATGCACTTAAAAACAGATGTGAGTGGAAGAGAGTGTGCGTGTTTGTGTTGGTGAGAGAGAGAGGGAGACACACACAGATCAATAGCTTCAGCCCCTAAAACGTATTGAATGTGAGCTAGCTGGTTAGTCCGGAAATGAGAGTGGAAGAGGTGCCCCCCCCCCCCCTCCTCCCCCTCCTTCCCTCTCAGTTGGTGCAGGAACAGATTTGCCCTATCACTGGCAGTAAAGAGGCTTTGTTTCCAGCTAATGGGATCACAGCTCCTACTGGAGGGGGCATTAAAACCACACTGATCCTGAGGTCCTTATCTAAGGGAAAGGGGTTTACGTACTGATGCAGACGCATACGTTAGCGTGATCCACACGCAGATTAATTTCATAGTCAACCCCCCCCCCCCCTTTCATTCAGTGAAGATGTATGCTCATTTCTCAAATGGAACGGTTTGCTGATTTTGTTTGATTGTAAATTGCATGTTTGAGTTCTGGACAGATGGTCGGACAAAATATAAGACATTTTGATGATTTAAAATGAAAATTATATATATATATATATATATATATATATATATATATATTCTCACACACACACACACACAATAATATATATATTTTATTTATATATTTTAGAGTAAAACACTGACATATTTCCTGTGTTTATAACCCTGTGACAGCATCAATATTCCCAAAAGGAAACTGGGTTTAGTGACGTTCAGTTTTCCTGCTTTTTTTTATTTTATTATTCAGAGCTCTTGGCTTTCAAAGAAACCTCTATTAAATATGCACACCAGCACTTCTGTAAAGC
Source organism: Clinocottus analis (assembly GCF_023055335.1). NCBI lineage: Eukaryota > Metazoa > Chordata > Actinopteri > Perciformes > Cottidae > Clinocottus > Clinocottus analis. The sequence goes on along the minus strand of NW_027175998.1, from coordinate 4,303,655 downwards.
TAATCTTCAGAGGATGGAAAATATTACATCACCCGGTATCCTGGCTCTCAGGAAGCACAGTGTCTCACTTCTTCCGTCCTTTTAAAGAAAAAGAAAAAAGCTGCATTTATCCGCTGCTGGGATCGCGGCGGGACTCGACCTCTGACCTGTAACAGAAACCAGCGCGATGGGGCGTATCCATTTGTAACGCCGCTGCCCGCCAATGGGTTTCCTCCCCCATTTGACCATTGACGCCGCTTTTTCCCCTCACCGGGGCGTGACGTCATCGCGGTAGAGGGGGCGTGTCGGAAGCGTCTGCAAAGTTTTAGCGGCGCCGCGCGTGTCCAATCGCGCGGGCGCACGGAGAACTCGCTGAATGCATTCAACGGTACGAGAGGAAACGTTCGCTGCTGCTCGCAGACATTAGCCGCCGACCTCCTGCGGCCGACGCTGCGCTCGTCCAATAGTATGGATTTTAAATGAATATGAAGTCGTCTGCGGCGCAGGCCACCAGCGAGAGTGCTCCCAATGAAAGGAGCAGCACATTTTTATCAAGTCTATCTGGCATTCCAGCTCAGCACTGGAGGGAGTCCTGCGCTTTTTAATGGTACGACGACAGCGAGGTGTGTGTGGGGGAGGGGGGGTTGTGTGTTTCATAACAACACCCTGCATCCTCAGCCCGCGTCAGACTTCGGGAAATGTCGAGGTGGTTGTCCGCTTCCATATCCATCTGGCGTGCTGCTGCTGAGCGGCTCGTGCTTTGTTGTCACTGCGTAGGAACCGGGGCTCTCTCCTAACCTAATAAGGTCTGCTCCCCCAAGGGAGGGAGGGGGGAGAGAGGGAGGGAGAGGGGGTGACGGCGCCGAGGACAAATGACTTGATTTGGACATTAATGTAGGTGGATCACCCCGCTGTACTGTCATCTTGAGACCCGGCGATGAAACAGGGAAGGGAAGCGTCAGCAAGAAAAATGAACTCTTGCTGCTCAGTTGAGAACATTTATTTAGTTTTTTGGGTCTGTTTTTTTTTCTTCTCTTCCCTTCTGTGATGAATCGCCGGCGGAGGGTCTGCTGTTGGAGAGAGACGCCGTCGTGTTTTTAGTGCTCTGCTTCGGGGGAGCAGATTTAGTGTCCTTTTTAAGTGTTGTTATCCTCACGTGTCAATTGCAGTTAAGTGATTTGTCACTCTTGCAGCGTTGATTCATAAAAGTATACTATATTTCCGTTGGGCTCAGAATTAATTTGTACACGTTGAACAATATCCATTTGGGCCGGATGATACTGGCAGATCCATCATATTACTGTGTCTGTGTGTCTGTGTGTGTGTGCATCAACTAATAAACAAGATCATAATTAGCAGCAGTCGTTGGCAGAAATCACATAAAAAATGCTTCAGATTAAGAAATGTGTTGATTTATCACAGTTAACCAGGTGTTTTCTGAGCCATGTGCTCATCAGATTTAATGAAATCTCGCTCGGTTGTCCAAAAAAAAAAAAAAAAGAGCGAGAAAAGAACAGCAGACCACATTCTCCATCGCCGCGGCCGCGAAGAGGCCGTGCAGGCTCGAGCTCTTTGGTTTCAGTGCAGCGACGTTGCGGCGGAATAATCACCGAGAGTAATCATCGTGTGCAATTATGTTGTGCAGTAAATAATTACATGCAAATACTAATCTTCTCCAATCAGATGTGAAATAAATTGCGTGATTAAAAACACCAGTTTTATCTTGAGTCGCAGATCAGTGGACACAAGTTTGATTATGTTGCACGCGATTCGCTCGCCGATTATGATGATTGTTAATATTATTATTATGATGATGATGATGCCAGAACTGTCGAGCCGGCTTCCAAAACCCACTCGGCCAGCAGCTCTCGTCCTCTTGGGAGAATAAGCATGTGTAGTTTTACCCGGAAAGTCAGAGGGACGTGAAGTACATCGAGGGAGGGTGGTGTAAACCTCAGATCGCCTGGCCGACTGTTGGAGGTTTAGCACATAAGTGCTCTGTGGAGGAAATGGATTCACATCCTCCTGAGTGCTCCTGCCCTGCAGCCAGGTAGGATGTCTCTCGGAGCAGAGAGACGCCAGAAGAGCAGCGGCCCCCCCGAAGGCGCGATGGGAACGGACACGGGTCTTGTGACTCAATTGGACGTCGCACACAATTAGAAACAGAATCGCGCACACACAAACGCACACACACACACACACAGGCGCACGGACATTTCCCACCGCCTGTGGTTTTTCAGAGAGCAGTAGCAGGGCCTTGTTAAAAGATGGAGGACATTGGCGGTAGCGGAGCGCCTCATCCCATGCGTGTTTTCAGATTTCTATCACTACAGGGTTGCCCCCCCCTCCCTCCGCCTCCTCGCCATCTGTTGACATCAAATAGTTTTGTTACTTTCTCCTGATTGCTCACTCGGTATTCCCCTGCACCTTCTCGTTTTTGCCACCACCCCCTTAAAAAAAAGAGAACACTACCATCATCATCATCACCATCACCACCGCCTCCAGACCAGAATCAGCTGTGCTTCATTTGTCATCACCAAACAAAAGAAGAAGAATAAAAAACAAGTTTCAAAAGCGTGATTAACTATCGTACACAAGCCTGTCGGAGCGAGCGAGAAGCACTCGTCCTCCGTGCAGCCGCCCCTCTCTCCTTCCTCCCAGCTCCTCAAGGAAATTAAGCACATGACTCCGCTCATGTATGAGTCATTGTCTTTGCTCCCTCCATCTCTATTTTTTTAGTATTTTTTCCCTTTCCTCTTTGCTGTCCATTTCCTGTAGTATGTCCAGCTCTCCTCCTCCTCTCCAGCCTCTCATAATATGAATTCCAGATGTTCACAGATGCCCCACTCCTCTCTTTTTTTTTTTTTTTTTTTGACGTAACATCTCTTGTCTCCTCGTTCCTTCTCTTTTTATTTCACTGCGGAGGGGGTTTGTTTTGATCTTGACTCGCCCGCAGTGCGTTGTGTTTAGAGTTTGGCCTCGCTGTAAAATAAGGTTTATACTTTATTCATGTTATTCAAGCCTCTAAGAGGTGATTCATTATTTAGAGCTTCTGCCTCCGAAAGCCAGTTCGCTAAGTACATTTTTGGCTCCGAGATAGACTCGCACAAACTGCAATTTTTTTTTTATTTTTCTTCTTCTTCGCTAGGACGCTTCCTTTTGCCTCTTGCGTTTGGAAACATTGTGTTTCTTTTCGGCGGAAACGCCTCATGGGGTCCAAAAGTTAGACGGCTACAATATTAATCAGGCGAACTGAAGCCGTAAAGCACGCCAAGCAAAGTGTTCCCCCCGAGGACGGAGCAGATGAGGGACATTGGTTCCAGATGAAAGGAAGATCATGTGGCGGAGGGGGATGGGGGGAGGCAGGGGGCGGAGCCGAGTTGTTTTATAATCTAGCAATATGAAGCCAGAGACGGGCAAATCTAATCCCCCTCCCCCCTTCAAAGTGCGTTGTAATTGCTGCGTAAAGCTCCCTTTTCTTATAATGGAACACATTAGCATGGAAGCATGAACACGGTGTTATGAGTGCAAATAAAGTGAGTTACAAACTATTTCGGGGCACAGGGGACGTGATTTCTGTTCATTTGGCTCCAAACTGATTCTTCTTTCTCTCTCTCTATCGCTCTCTGAATGCGTCTTGTTAAACTGCAATTACTCACCAGATGTTTGAACGCATCCCTCTCTGCCCGACACACCGCCAGAGAGAACATTGTGTCGGCGATTGCATCAGGGCTCATGACGGGCGCTCGCCGACACCGCTGACCTATTTCTGATTTTAAGAGCGAGCGATCCTTCCCCTCTTCTCCGCCTCCGTCTTTCATCTCCCGCTCGCACGATCTGACTCCATTCCCCCCCCCATCCTCCAAGTTATCACGTCTTTACGGTGCAGACGACAACAAAAAAGGTCCACCGGGGTGGAAGAGGCTCCCGGTGGGGGGTCGCGGGAGTGTGTGGTTGTCGTCGCCGGTGGGGGCGAGTTGATTTGATTAGGAGACAGCAGGGCCACGCGACGGCAGAGCCGCGTTAAGAGCGTGAAACAGCGGAGGCGAGCGCGACCGCGTGCATGAAAACGAACATTGCTGTACATCCAGTTGCCACGTATTTAAAACCAACTCTCTTCTCTTGCAGAACAACGACCCCTTGACCCTTGGCTACCATGGCTACCCCTCTCATAGTCAGGTAAGGACTCGCACTCTAATATTCCACCACCCTCCTTTTTCTTCTTCCCTCCTCCTCTTGTCTCTCCTATTCATAAAGCATTATTTATGGCTCACCGAGACGCTCTGAACCACAAGGTGGGGGTGTAGATTGTAATTTATCAGTCGTGTAGAAGACGACGTGCCTCCACACCCTTCACTCTCTGCCCTCCCACCGCTTTCCTCTCCGTTCTCCACGATCAGCGATATTATTCATCATCTTTTGAGCTTTTAAATCCCAACTTATTCTTTCTGTTTTGCTCCTCCAAACAAAAGCTAATGCATCTGAAAGGAACCATCTGTATCGTGTGTGTGTGTGTGTGACTGTGCAATGGCACAATCTGTTTAGCCATGTTTGTATTAGCCCGCTGATTTGTGTTATTAGACGGTTCAGTTTACGTGGTTAATCCTTAGATCATCCTCCGCTCATCCACTCATCCTCTCATGCTCTGCCCGTAATCCCCTCATCCCTCACTCTCCGCGATGCCCGGCAACCTCCGGCTTCTTATCTGCACTTTATCTGTCTTAAGCCGTCGCTCGGACGCCCTTATTTGTTTCAGTGGGAGTTTTTTTGTTTTTGTTTTCTACTTATTTATTTATTTCACCGCGAGGTGACGCGGCCTTGAGCCGCTTCCTCGCTAATGATGATGTTGGCAGGATAATCCCGAAGGCCAAAGTGCGTCCCCTCGTGCGAACCAGCTCGTGTCCGGGCGTAAAGAAGTGCGGCGAGTGAGGCTTCAGGGACTCGGAGGTGTAAACCGGCCTCTTTTTTTTGTTTAAAGGGCATAGAGGGAAGAAAACAATGCTGGGCAGCGGAGGCTCCCTCAACACCGAGGTGCTAAACTGTCAACAGCCGTGTGAGAACGATGCGATCAAAGGGAGGAGAGCAGCGGCGTGCGGGGATATGAAACTTTTCTCTTTTTTTATATCTAATAAAGTCATGTTTTGGGGGCGTTGTATATAAATATAGCGCTGAGTTGCAAAAATAAGAACCTCATATCTATTCCAGTTACAGCCGCCTTCTATTATTAAAATGTAATTGTTTGCAATCTACGATTTGCTCTGGAGATTTTTCCTCGTCTCCCAGGAAACGGCGCTTGCGTCTGTTGGACGCCGCGCTGAAGGCGAACGCTGTACCTGCGAATGTTCACTTTGACTCTATCCGGAGGACACTGGGTCTATATATTTTCTTTTTTTAAAAAAAAAAACCCCGACTGTGACGCGATGAATCCTCTCATTGTGTTCCCCTGTGTTGCCTCTGTGACGGAGCAGCTCCTGGAGGTGCGTCTCCTCGTCCCTCAGTGGTCGACAATCGTGTCGATAAATGTGTCTGAGAAACGTATCCGGCTCTGTCGCTGCTAAACGCTGCTCTCTCCACCGTGATGAACGCATGCTGACTGTCTGTCTGCGGTGTGTGTGGTGCCGGGAATGTAGCCGAGTGTGTTTTTCTTCTTCTCTGTTACTGAAACCAGCTGATTTAAAAAGAAGAGTTGATGGGTGTGATGAGAAGAAACTAAAACAATGAGCTGAAAGATGCTGAAAACGCCCACATTGTTTACCATTTTGAATGCAAAGAATATTGATTGGTGTACGGTTGGCGTCAGAGGAAGTGGACGTCGTCATCGTGACGTCACCCATTAGTTTTTGGACTGTGGTTTTGAATCCGCGAGTTTGGTCACTTGGTCGTCACCATCTTGGCTTTTTGGAACGAGTGAACGGAAGTTACCATGTTTGGCATGTGGAGGAGTGGCTTAAAGACGGCAGTGATCTGTCAATCACAGTAGGCCCGCCCTAAAGCACCCTCTGTTCTCTTTGACTTTAAACGGACCATAATTTACTAAATAAACGTCATGCTGTATTGAAGAAGAAACTAGAGATTGAGAAAGAAACACTTGTATACAATCGGCCTTATTTTTGCGACCGATGACGTCGCCCCCTGCTGGCCAGTAGAGAGAACGCAACACGTTTAAGACACTGCCGCGTTAGCTTCACCAGAGGTTGCTGCCCGGTTACACTGAGCCGCAGTACAATTATTAGGATTATGCTATGTTATTATGCTATGTTATTGTGCTATGTTGTTATGCTATGCTATCCTTTGCGTCCCTGTTAGGGCAGCTCCAGCGGCTCTGCCTGTAATGTGGCTGTATTGAGACTTGAGCAGTGCTGCTGGGTGTTACGACAACGTCTTTAGGTCCAGCGCTGCCCGGGTGCCTTTTTACAGGAAAGTGAGTTGGCCGCTCGCTCAAACACGAGACAAACATGTAAACTGCCAGCACGTTTATGTAACATGGTGCATCTCTGAAAGATGGCTAGAGAGAGAGGAGGGTGGGGGGGGGGGGGTGAGAGTATTCACTTCCTCTCCCAGTGGTGCCAGCAGCCCCAGTTAACTCACCTACATGGAGAAAGAGAACAGAAGAAGAGAGAGAGAGAGAGCGGAGGGAGGGACTGCGACATGAGAGGAAAGCAAGAGGGGAGGGGAAAGTTTGCAGGTGTGACAGAGGCAGAGAAGTAGGAGGGGAGAGGAGGAGGAAGGGGGTGCGTCAGGCTATCTGCGAGAGAGAGGAGGAGGAAGAGAGAGAGAGAGAGAGGGAGAGAGGAGGAGGCGGACTGGAGAAGAGACAGAAGAGATGAGCAGGCAAGGGCACAGCAGCAAAACAGAAGGCTGGGGGTAGAGAGAAAGGAAGGAGCGAGTGGGAGAGGGAAAGAAAAGAGTGAGTGGGAGAGAGAGAGAGAGAGAGAGACGCAGAGAGCGAGAGGAAGGGAAAAGAAAGCAAGCAAGTAAGCGAGGGAGAGTGACAGGGACAGAGGCCAGCATAGGAGGAGGGAGGGAGGGAGGAAGGAGGGAGGAGGAGGAGGAGGAGGAGTAGGAGGAGAGAGGGGGGATAGGCATGGCAGACAGAGAGCGAGCGGGGGCAGAGAGAGGGAGATTTTGAATCCGTAAGACAGACTAGAGAGACGGAGCTGGTGAGGTGACACAGGATCGGAGAGAGAGAGAGAGAGAGAGAGAGAGAGAGGGAGGGAGAGAGGAGCGACGACGGTCTCCAGTTGTAGCTCGGAGTACGATGATGGGGCTGTACTATCCTTCCGTGTTGTCGGTGAGTGTTTATCTCCCTCTGTTCGTTCCCTTCTTCTTCTTCTTCTTCTTTTTTTTTTTATTAAATGTCCTCCTCCGTGTGCTCGTCCGCCGCATCGCTTCTCGCCGCCGCCGCCGCGTCGCGACTGTACGCAGGCGAGCGCTGCCGCTGCCGAGCATGAAATGTTAATTAACTGCGAACAGATGAGGACTCTTCTTGACCCCCTTTTTTTTTTGCTGGAGTGGTCCAGTCTTGAAGGGGGGGGGGGGTATTTCACAGAGTGCCGCCGGGGACTGTGCACCCCCCCTCCCTCCTCCCTCGCTTCCTCCCTCCCTCTCCGGTTGCTACGAGGGAGATAAACAGTGAAAACCGACGTAGTAGGCGTTGGAGATGAGCCTCGGCGATCGCGCGGCTACACAGTTATGATCCGTCGCAGCGGAGCGCCGGAGCGCCGGCGTGCTATACTCTCCTGCCCCCGGGGGCTCGGGGCGCATGCAATCTGAACATCAAGAGCTTCTGCCAGCGCCAGAAACGGCGCTCCGCCATGTATTATGTATGCTCAGAAGATTCATTCAGTACAGCGTGTCAGTGTGCTCAGCTGGATGGAGCAGTATGCCGTTTCTGCGGTAAACTCTCTCCGGAGTGGAAACGGTGAAGGAATAGGGAAGGGAGGGGAGGGGAAGGGAGTCTTTCTCCTTTATTGCCTCTGCAGCTGTCTCACTATGTCGCTCAAGGCCCGTGAGCGAAAAGGACAGGTGTGTGTGTGTGTGTGTGTGTGTGTGTGTGTGTGTGTGTGTGTGTGTGTGTGTGTGTGTGTGTGTGTGTGTGTGTGTGTGTGTGCGCGCACGCATACATACACACAGAACAGTTGTCTCTTTCCTTTTCTTTACCTTCCTCCCCTTCTTCCTTTTGCATACTCGCCTATGCCGTTAGCAATACCTCCTCACTGTAATTTCTGTGTCACACATTTCTCACGCAAACACACACACACACACACACACACACGCAAAAGCTGAAGCACACAGTGGGCCGAGAAGTTGGTGTCTCTTTCGTATCATTACATTTTCTTCGCCGTGAGTCAGTTCCTCTCGTTTTCAGCAGTACCTTGGATTCCTGCTCTCTTTACTGTTTGACCTCGTTCCCTCCTCTTCCTCCTCCTCCTCCTCCTCCTCCCGCTCTCCCCGGGGCCCTGGCAGCTGTTATCTCAATGTTTTCCCCTCTAAGAGCCCCCCTGAAAGAGGGGGATGGGCCGGGGGGAAAAGAGTGAGAGAATGAATGGGGAGCGGGAGAATGGAGACATTTTTTTTTTCTCGTAATGATTTTTTTTTTTAAGGTGAGTGGAGAGGTTGGCGGGGAAGCCCGCGGACGAGGAAGCCGAAATAATGCAGAGATGGACAGAACGAAAAGGAGGCGGAAGGGATGGAGAGCAACAATACGAGGTCAACTGGAGGGAGCGAGTTCGCTCTGACGCAATTTCTGTCAAGCTGACTTTGCAGTTGCACGTGTGTGTGTGTGTGTGTGTGCTGCCTTCTGACGCCTGTTATTTATTAGCTCTTTTAAAGTGTTGCTGCATGCTAACATTTTTGGCCTTTGCTGCAAGAGAGTGCAAAAAGACTGAAATATTTTCTCAAGCCCCACCTAAGCGTGTGCCCTGAGGCGAGGGAGAGACGCCTACCTGCACACACACACACACACACTCTCTCTCACACACACACACACAGCCACGCTTTCATAAAGTGTAAACGGGTCATGCGGTTTCAATCCCCCCCCTCCGGCCCCCACCATCGCCCAACCTCCTCCCACCATCCACAAATCTTGTTATTGATTCTTTCGCAGGGTTAACAATGATGGTCGGTAAATGATCCCAATGAGCCGTGTTGCCGTGGCAACTTGCATGAGTCATTCATTTTGTATCGGATTGTTAAATGGTTCGCCGAGTGAGGAAAATGTCGACGGGAGAGCCATGTGAGGTAAACACCTTTTGCACTACGCTTCTGGGAGAGAGAGAGGAGAGGAGGTGGAGGGGGGGGAGATAAAATGCTCGTGAAATTGCCTTAAACCCTCGGCGCTGCTGTAACGTCCGTGTCTTCTCTCGCAGCCATTTGCATCTCTAATGGCTCTCCCGAAAAAAAAAAAAAAGAAGAGGAAAAAGCGCTCGCTGTGAGGCATCTGCGCCGGATTTCAAAAGAACCTGCCCTTTTGAAGCGGAGAGGGGTTGCCCTCGCCGGCTCTTTGGCCGGCGCGCGGTTGACAGTGACAACACGGCTCCGCGGCTCGCTTTTGTGCACGCTCTCCAAAAAAACCCCGCGCTTGACAGCCGGACGTGTGCTTTATTGTCACAGAGCGCCGCGGCTGCAGCGCCAAAAACAAGGCAAACTCGTTTTAGTGGTGGTGGTGGGGGGGGCCTTCCTATTGGCTGCTACCTATAGGAAGAGGCAGGTTTCCATGTTGGGTAAACACGCGTCCGTTCCCTTTGCGTTTGTGTGCTCACCTGCACGTGTGTTTGTTTTGGGTTCGGCGTGCGGCCTTCCCGATGAGGAAGAGATGCGGACATGTAATGTCATCATCTGTTGTTTTTTTCGTCTTCGATATTTACCTTTCATATAAAACGCTGCGTGGAGGGATGACGGATGGAGGACGGCCAGTGATGCTGCGCGATTCCCTGCGCACATGCATGTTGCAGGAGGGGGGTCTCTCAGGAATAATTTCTGAGGAAGGGGAGTCTTGTGACACCCTAGAAGGAAAAAGGATGGGGAGGGGTTTGTTTGACAAGCAGATGCGTTACCCTATAAGGAGATGGAGGAGAGTGGAGGAGGAGGAGCCCGGGCATCGGCGGTATCTTGTTGCTATGAAGCAAAATGGCCTTGATTGATATGCATGTTGGGGGGCGGGACCTACGCGAGAGTCCCGTCTGGATTTTATGAAGCGTAAAGAGGAAAAGCGCACAGCAGAGTGGGAGAGAGAGTGGGAGGAAAGGGAGAACGGCAGCAAGGGAAGAGCAAAGAGAGGGGGGGAAGAGGAAGAGTGGTGGAGGAGCCGGGTGGGGGGGGGGATAATTTAACAAGAGGGTGTCTCCTGGCTCATCGGTATGCCACAGGCACGCTGTAAACGCTTCCCCAGCTGTTCGCAGCTCGGGTAGCATCAGCACAGAGTCAGAAGCCAAGATCTGAGCCGAGCACAACGTCCCCCATTTAATGCGATTATCGAGCCAAAATTGTGAGCCGCCGCTAACTGCATGAATCACATTCTCCAGCGTCAAGTTCGCCGAATTAGGCTGCAGACCAAATGTGCCGGAGGGGCCCCCGAGAAAGTAAGATACCGAAATGTCATTATTCGTGTGAAATGACCCGGTGTTGCCCCAGTTAGCTCTTAGCCATGTTCCTCTCTTCCTCCTCTTCCTCTTCCTCCTGTAGCCGGGTGAGACTGTTGCAGACGAGCACATTTTATAACATGTCTCCTCAGACACACTTGCTGATGCTAACTGACCCGAAAGTAAGCCTGCTACAGCTACCACTCTGAGTCACTGGCTCTGCCTGGCCAACGCACACACTTACACAACCCTCCATGCCTTAACGCCCCGACGGCAGGGGAGCAGAAGCACACACACACACACACACACACAAACGCAACGTTCACACAAAAACCCGAGCGCTGGCCCAAATGCTCAGCCTCCAGTTGGTTTGACCACAGGGCAGCACTTTCCTTCAGCTCCGAGCAGGAACGCCCCCTTTGTCTTCTGCCTCCCTCCTTTCATCCCGCCATGCATGTGCATTTTATTCAGCAGAAGCTTTTATCCTGATGCGAATGCACAAAGGCCACTCGCAGTCAGCAAAAAAAAAAAAAAAAAAAATCCTCTCAACTTGACTGTTTTGAGAGAGCGGAAAAAAACAAAAATAAAACCAAGCAAGCAACGCAGGCGCGCACACTATTCTTGTAGATACCGGAGCTGTTGACACAGTGTTTTTGAGGTAGAGAGAGAGCGGGGCTGCAGAGATGCGGCTAAAATGGATCTCCTCTGAAAAGGCCGGTCGTCGAACACAAATACAAGGTTGTTTTTGGCTCGTGTTCCCGCTTCTATTTCGGTCGGGCGAAAAAAGAAAAAAAAGGAACAGGAGCCGCAAACAGCCGGGGTTGTCCATTCCCCTGCTAGGCTGTAGTCTGCTTCTGTGCACGAGCAACGGCGGCGAGAGGGATGCAGTGATGGAGGGGGGTGATGATCCCATCAGAGATGTCGACTCTGGGAGCAGCGCAGTGTTGCAGCCACTATATATATATATATATATATACATATACATACATATACCTCAAGTCCTAAGCGTGCAGTATTTAAAATTCAAGTCACTATCATCTTGAGTTGCATCACAGCTTGCCAAGACTGACTCATCAGTAGATGAGTGAGCTGTGTCGTGAGTCATCGATGTTGGGACTCGAGTACGGCGACGCTGCAGCCGCGATGAGCGTTGTGATGCAGAGCAGGAGGGTAGTTCTCCCAACAAAAGTCCCCAAAAGGTACACTGCTTTTTTTGGTGTGTAGTCGGTAATATATTCTGCACCAATCTCTTATTGCAGGGGGGAAAGGGGGAGCTCCTCGGTTGTTTTTTCTTCCTCCGTGTTATTGTTCCAGGCTCCCGTAGAGAAAGAAAATCCCTTTTGCAGCAAGTAGCACACAAAATGCACAGCAGCAGATTGGAAAAACGGGACCAAAGCGTCATGCTGGTGCTTCTGTGAGACTGCACTTCAGCTGCCAGTGAACCGCCGGTCGGGACGATCAAAAAGCTTCAGAACCCCCACCCCACCCCCAACAAAAGCTTTCCGAAGCAGGATTAAGGAGAGCGGCGTCCTCAACTCGACAACCGAGAGTGCAACACACCACAAACGGAGAGACTGTTTTGAAAATATGCACAGTCACCCACCCCCACCTGTTAAAACGAGACCTGAGCTCAGTGCTAATGTTTGCATGCTAATGTGCTCACAAGCGACAATGCTAACATGCTAATGTGTACTGCGTACGCCATGATGCTGTTAGCATGTCGTTGTGCTAATTGGCACGAAACACAAAGTGAATTTCAAAGTGAAATTTCATCATCGTGAAATCAGCGACAAGAGCCCCCCCCCACCCCCTCGTGGGTGATGAGCGTGTACCCAACGTCATGGTACCAACGTATTGCGTGCCCCCCGACGCCATTTTCCTGTTTTTTCTTTCTTTCTTTCCTCATTTCGCCACTTGACCCCTCACCGGCTGATCAACTTTCCCTCGGGTTCAGGTTCCCTCGTTTCTGTCGGTCAGCCAGGTGTAATGGCTCGCGCCGCCCGCCATCACCTTCTTACCGCCGCGCGTACGCCGTCCATGCAGAGACGGGTCTGACTGACGCAAGGCGACGCCAACCGGTGCGTCATTCAGCACATCGTGTGTTTCGTCACCCGCTGTTAAAAGCCCGATCCAAACTGACTAATGTTCCTCGTTTCTGCTCTCCTCTGTTTTTTTCTTCTTCTCCTTTTCAGTCCCTCTCAAATGTAATGAATTCAGGATGTCTCATCAGAGGATTTCAGCTCGTGTTCACATTATTACCATCAGTGATGTAACAGTGATACTGAGACCAAATTCTTTGCATATGAATCGTTTTCTTTTTTTGGGTCTCGCTTTCTTTTTTTAAAGCTTTTGTTAATTAATGGAGCAGAGGATTGCAACTTAACTGAAATCGCTTTAACAAGGATGGAGTGAAGTATGGAGGCGCCTTGTGAATCCATATCCATTACAATGCTGTTAAATGAACACTGTCTTTGCACAAAACTTGATTTCGATGTATATTTACTGCGAAACCATCACAGGCCACAGTGGCGGTCTGTGCCAACAATGTGCAACCGTTTTCTGGCAACCGAGGGCAGACTGTCGTGCCGCCGCACTTGGAAGTGACGGGACAGGAAGGGAAAGGACGTGAAGGATGTTCTCTCTCTCTCTCCCCCCCCTTCTCGGAAAAAAAATCTCAATTTGGGACGCTTGTGGATGAGATTGGAAAGAGGTTCTTACAGCTGCAGGGTTTCAGAGGAGCGGACACAGCTGCCGTTTCAAAAAGAAAGACCGCAAAAGAAGTTTGAAAAAGAGAGTTGTGACTCGAGTGCGAGGCGCTGAAGATGGAGGACGCGGCTTCTTCTATTCCGGCCGATGGGGGGGGACTCTTCACCTGGAGGGAGAGAGCGGCAGATTAATGATGAACCCACACTTGCTGTATGTTATCAGGGAGAGGAGGGGACACAATTACCGAAGTCACAGCGGCGCTGCAACCGTGAAAGGTTGAGTTCAAAGCGCCTTGATGCGGTTTTCCTTCGCTCCGACATCGGCAGGAAAAAGTCCCCCAGGTGAAGTGGCTTCTGATGGAGCGGGGGGGGAGGGGCTTTTTAACTGGAGATTTGAAAAGAGCACGGACCTGCAGGAAGTTACAAAATGAAATTAATATCTTCAGACGTTTGTACAATGAATGTCCAGGTGAAGCAAAAAATGATGCCTTTGAATTTGTTGCACCTCAGAAAAACGTGTTAAGCGCTGCGGTAACTGAATGACGGGGAAAAACAAACAGAAAAGCGTTTATATAACTAGGTTTCATGCATGCACTGCTCCTTGCTCTCATACACTTTAATGGGGGCGCTTTCCTCGACAAAAACTTGCAGCTTTCTGATTCGTCCACGGCGCGAGCAAGAAGCTCAAGAAGCTTTCACCCGAAGGCCGAGCGACTCGGGATGAACGGGCGCACGGTTTGCAGGAAAGAAAAAAAACAAAGTCGACGTCCATCGCACATGTCGTCCTCGCCCCCAACGGCTCGATGTTAAAATCTGTCTGACCTCTTTTACCCGGGGAAAAGGCGCACTGCTGTAACGCTCGACCTGTCCTCGGTCCCACCGAGACGACGCTCTCATGTCACAATATCCATGTGATCCGTGTCGACCGCGCGCATCCCCCCGGTTTGTCACTGAGGCGAGGGGGCCAGCGACCATGGCACAGGTGTGACGGCGAGAAAGGTCAAAAGCTGGGAGACAGATGGCGCGCACACACACACACACAGACGCACACACACATATACCCTCCCACGCACTTCTAACACTCCCAAAGGGACAGAAATCTATTGTGCAACTCAGATGGGCATTGCTGCAGTCTCTCTTTTGCGCACGAGACACACACACACACACACACACACACACGCACACACACAGAGATAAGTCAATGTAGCCAAGCAGATGTCTAGCAAGCATGGAGTCTCTTTAGTGGCGAGACCCATTTATTCCGATACCCAGAAGAACAAGACAGAGAATATTACTTTTACTAATTAGTTATTATTGTTGTGACTGCCTGTCTCTGCTGCTGTACTATTACCACTCCTGCTGATAATAATAATGGAAATAATAATGATGAAAAGTGGGAGGGGAACAAGAAGAGAGGAGATTAGGACTACGGAGAAAGAGCAAGAAGCTACCAGATGCAGCAGCCATTGTTTAGCCATATATATAAATATGTATCGACATTTTTAAATACTTCATTTTAATATTCTCTCAATCAGTTTAGTTCTCTTCTATTTACTATTATGAAACTGTTCAAACACCAGGGCCAATGATTGAGGACTTGATTTGAGGAAGTTTTTATTTATAGTATTCATACATTTGTATTTTTAAGCATGGAATATCATCCTGACGTCTCCGCTCCGTTTTGCATTTGGCAATCGGCTCAGTTTGCTCGTTGCACACGCGTCCGCTCCAGTCAGATGGTAAACACGACCGACATTACACCGGCCAAACATTAGCACGTTAGCACGCCGGTTAGCAGGAGGGGCGAGCGCTTGGCTCTCGGAAGCGGCGGCGCGGCTGCAGCCGCAGCTATAAATACATCCGCGCTGTTCCAGTCTCGATTTGATCGAGCATCCAGCGCCGTTATTTCGCCGAGTTATAAAAAGATCTGAAACGCAGCGATTGTTTGGTTTATCTTCTGCGGCGGCGGATGAGCGGCGGGGCCGTGCTTCCAACATCACTCATCACCTTTTATCGTCCCATCCCCCCCCTCTCGCTCGCTCTCTCCTGTCCCTCCGCGCTCTAGCTGTTACCATTTAGGGTAACCATGCCCCGCTGCCAACACCGAGGAATGTGTGTTGTGTTATTGCCTTGGTGTCGCGTTTGTGTTCGTGCATTGTTCTCCTACGCACTCGGTGCTGCTTTTCTTTTCTTTGTTTCTTCTTGGGGGTAATAATAATGTTAAAAAAAAAAATACTTGGGCATGCTTCCTTTTACTAACAGTTGGTCTTGTGTGTGAGCGTCGAGGTGTGTGGGTGTCCGCGTGTCAAAGGTGGTTTTTCTGCGTGGAGGCGTTTGTGAGTGTGTGAGCAGGCGTTTAGACACTCGCCATTGTACAGCGCCGAGTTTGGAGGCATCTGACCCTCAATAATAGATGTGGCTGCAGTGAATATTTAATAGGTGGGGGGAGGTAGGGGGGGTAGATACTTGCACACATTTACACACACAAATACGTGCGGGGAAATGGAAATATAATATCCACGCCTGTATTACTTTTTAGACCGATGCTCTTGGAGAAGTGG
The DNA here is from genome assembly GCF_023055335.1 of Clinocottus analis. Lineage (NCBI taxonomy): Eukaryota > Metazoa > Chordata > Actinopteri > Perciformes > Cottidae > Clinocottus > Clinocottus analis. The sequence goes on along the minus strand of NW_027175998.1, from coordinate 4,287,830 downwards.
TCGGGCGATGCGCTCGGTAAAAGGTGCTGTGGAGGTTAGCCAGCGGGCTACTTTAGCTTTCACTCCTTCCTCACCTTTCTCTCTCTCTTTCTCTCTCCCTCTCTTCCAAACAGGGCTCTCAGGATAGTGCTGGCGGTCAGGAGGGACTCGTGCCGCCACCTTTCGCCGCGTTCCCGCCGCCTCCGCCGCCGCCCCCTCAGAACGGCCTGGCCCTGGACTACGGGGGCAGCCTGTACGCGGCGGGCGCCGTCCAGGGCCCCGTGGAAGCCGGCGGCGTGGCGAACAGCGTCGCCAACGTTGCCAACAGCCTCAGTGTCCAGGTGAGGGTCCGGGGGACGCTTCCTCTCAGGCCTTTGGCTCAGTGAGAGAGGAGAGAGAGCAACGCTCGTTAACAGTAACTCACTGGCACCAATCGGACTTGACTAAACCCGTGAACTCTACCAATTCCCCCTTTCCTTGAGTAAACAAAAATCTACAACCCTCTCTGCGCGGGCCTGATTGAGATCATTCCTGATTTATGTGTCAAGTAACGTGAAACTGTCCCCACACTTTTATTCTTTTATGCACACATTCAAAGCATTCGAACCCAAGACCAGGGTTCAGGGCCGTTTGATGCGCTAGCTTAGCGTTAGCTCAGAGAGGCTGATGCAAACGTTGCACAGGGACTGAGTAGTGGATGTGAACGAGTGGAAGGGAAAGTGTGAAAGAAGTAGTAGTAGTAGTAGTAGTAGTAGAATTTCTACATCTACTACTTTTGGTCTCGATTCTCTCTCTCCACGCGGCTGACGGTCGATTTGCTCTCTTCGCACTTTACGGTCACCAATTTTATTTTTGACACGTAGCTGAAGCTGATGACGTCCAATCCAGCGGCGCGTGAGGACGGTAATGTTTAGCTTTTATTGAAACGTCTCTCTCCAGCTGTCCATTCAGCCGTGTGGCCATTTGTGGTGCTGTTGAACTGTGTTATGAGGACAGGCATCATCCACCCCACCTGTATAATTAAGGGAAGGCTGATATTAGAAACTCACACATTTACTCTCTCTCATGCTTCTTAAAATGACATTTTTCCCCTTTTTATATCATTAAAAGTGTATTATGGTTGGGCTTTGCATGGGGGCGGGGGAAACAGGCAATCTGTAGGCCTTTATATTGGATTCTGGGAAAAGGATGCTCACTAGACAAAATGATTTGATCAATGCGATCCACAAAAGAAGGAAATAATGGTTTCCTGTGTAATAAAACTCTGCCTTCTTCTTTCCCCAGCAGGTGGACGGTTCCTCTCAGATTGACGGCGCGTCGGTGGTCGGCTCCGGAGGGGTCGGCGGTGGAGGGAGCATCGGGGATGACTCGGACAAGGGGACCCCCAAACGCCTCCACGTGTCCAACATCCCCTTCCGCTTCAGAGACCCGGACCTACGGCAAATGTTTGGGGTACGCGGACCGCAGTAACCCCGCCCCCTTTTCCCCGACAGGCGTCGTCACATAAGAGTAACCCAGAAAAGCTGCGTATTGGAAAAAAGCATTTGGTTATTCAAATAACAAAAGGAGCGCTGCAGCGGTGACGTCGGCAGCGCGTCCGCAGATTGCTGTCGGCTGCTCGTGTCCCGTCCTCGAGGGAGGATTTTATGAGAATATTTCGACTCTGCCGTAGCTAAAAGGAAATCAGTTTGTTTCAAAAGATTTGACTGAAAAACAAAAGCTGGATCTGACGCGCGTTCATCTTGTAGAAAGAAGACTCGAGCCGGGTGTAAAAATAATAAATCTGGCCTCGCTCTCAGCTTTTTTGTTTGTTTGCGAGAGGAATGCGTCTAAAATGTGGTGCAGAGAAAAGAGCAGAGGCAAGGAAGACATGGTGGAAGCAGAAGAAGGAAAAAAAAAGCCCGTGATGAGCTGGCTGGCTGGCTGCCAGGTCTTCATGCTTGAACAGTGCTGACACCCTGTGGCAAGATGCAGCACAAGACTCACGTGCGTCTTCATTTTCTTTTCCAGCAATACGGCAAAATCCTGGACGTGGAGATCATTTTCAACGAGAGGGGGTCCAAGGTATGGAGCACGGGAGCGACGCGTCATCTTGAATAACTGTTCTACACAAACAAGCTCAGAAAAAAAGCTCACCGTCCATTTTCAACCTTCTCTTGCTCTCTCTCTCTCTCCCCCCGTCCACCCTCTTCTTCTTCTTCTTCTTCTTCTTTCCGCCTCCTCTCAGGGCTTCGGTTTCGTAACATTCGAGACGAGTGCGGATGCGGAGCAGGCCCGAGGGAAGCTGCACGGCACGCTGGTGGAAGGCCGGAAAATCGAGGTAACTCGCAACCCTTGCCCCCACCCCTCTTTTTTCTTTTTTAATTAATTTTTTTTATAGAAACGGCGACCATTTTCTCCTCTGTTTCCCCCTTCCATGTCCGACAATGAGAATGAGTTTGTTCTGGTCGTCTCTTCCCCCAGCGGGTGGATGTATGTGTTGGACTCTAACCCCCCTCTGGCTTCACTACAGCATGGTGCCGCGGTGCCACGCACACAGACGCCTCTCCTCTTTGACGGCACTTCCTGTCGATGTTTATGCTGTTGTTGTTGTTGTTGTTGTTGTTGTGGATGTTGTGGGCTGTCCATTGCACCTTGATCTCAAAGCTGTGTGGTTTGCAAAGCATGCTGTGTGGAGTGGCTACGCAAACAGGCATGGCCGGCGAGACGTCGCCACACGACGCGGTTCGATTTCCGCTTTCCGTCACAGCATGTAGGATCTTTTTTCTCTTCTATTCTTTTAGTTTTCCTGCACCTTTTTTTCATGACCATCATCACTTCTTCCATGATCATGACGAGTGGCCATCTTTGGTTTATGGTTGTGTTAATGACTGGAAGGGCGGTTAATAGCCTCTGTTGTTTTTTCCTGTGTGAAAAAAAAAAAAAAAAAGTGCTTGCCGGTGTCTGAGAGGCTCCTGTATGTTGCATGGATGGGTCATGAGGTCAGATATCGTCGAGGAGATTTTTACACGGGTGACTCTGGGTAGCAGGTGTGCTGTGTTAACAGACTGATGCATGATGGGGGAGCATTTTCAGGGGCCACTTTGAGTCTTGAAATGAGTCTGCCGTGAGACGTGTGTGTCATTTCTGATGCTTCATATAAATTGGTGTAAATTCAGGCGTGCAAGATTATTTTTCTCTTTTTGTTTTCACACACAGTTGCATCCACCACTCCTGGGGAAGAATAATTTTTAAAAAAAACAGATTTTTAAGAGTGCATTTTGTTGTGACATCTTTTTTTTTTCATTTATTCGTTAGCATGAGCTCGGTTTTTCAGTTGCAAATGGCCTTTTTGGAGAATCCGATACGCCACGCTTTCGCCATTTCGCTCTGGCTCTTGATTTTAAAATGTTTTTAGATCACGCTTTCTTTTGACTCGCTTACTAAAGCTCCTCTGCATGCGTCTTCTCCAATGTCTTGCACTCCTCTCTGTCTCTCTCTGTGTGTGTGTGTGTGTGTGTGTGTGTGTGTGTGTGTGTGTGTGTGGGTGTGCGGGACTAAAGAACATGGAGGGCGGAGAGAGAATGAACACGAGAAGAGTTCGCAATAGATAGCTGCCGTTCCCTCTCCTTCCTTCCTTCCTTCCTTCCTTCCTTTCCTCCTTCCTTATTATTTATTGATTCTCCTCATCTCTCTTCACTCTTTTGTCACCAGGCCAGTCTGTCTGTTTGTCTCTCCCAGTCTGTGTGTCTCCATCTGCATTCTGCTGTCCCCCTCCTCCATCTCTGTCCGTTTCCCTGTGCTGTAGTCGCATAAACATTGGAGGTTAAGTTTTGACTTTGAGTGATTTTACTTTGTCAGTTATTTGAATATACTCTGGGCCATGATACGGGTCGTCCCCTCCCTCCTTCCTCCTCTTCCCAAGGCCGATTTCTTTATTTCTGACATTCTCTGTTTTCATTTGTTTGCCCCGTTATCAACTTCTATGATCTGTGTGTGTAGCGGTATTCCTTTCTATTTTGTGTTTGTGTTTTTTTGAACCAGTAGAGGTGAGAGTGTTGTCAAAATGGCCGATACTTGCAGCTGACTGTTGACACGTGACCTGTTGCATCACTTCCTCTCTACCACATGGTTGGGGGTTGCTTTTCATTACCTCGTTTTTTTTATTTTTTTATTTATTTTTTTTACTTATTTGGTTCATCATTTCTTTCTTACATATATTTTTCTCTATTTCCCTGATGATTTTTGTATGTTGTTGTTGTTGTCAGTCTCCACGGTAACTGCTCGCGTGTCCTCACGCCGTTTCCCTGGCAACGGTAAGTTGTGTACACATGGCATCATCTTTGAATGACCCCCCCCCCTCCCCCTCCCACCCCCCCACCCCACCCCATCCGTCAAAAAAACAAATTAGTGAAATAAAATGCACCCCAACACCCCAAAATGAGAGGGGACTCCTTTACTGGAGGGAGCCCGCCTGATTGGTTGAATGATTGACAGAACCCGATTGGCTAATCCTGTGATTGATTGGGGAGGTGGCGAATGACACGATTACGAGATTAGCCATTGATCGCATGGCGGTATAACGGCCACCTGCATAACTGAATGTACTGCATCTATCTGCAAGTGCAACGACTTTTTGACTAGCACTTCTTAAGCATTCATTCCAATCACCTTCTCTAACCGCATTCAGCATTTAATTCCAGAGCCGTATCCTGCATGGTTTACTCTCTTCTTTCTCGTCACCTGTACGACGCCATATAGTATACATCTATGTCATCTCTCCGTTGTCGTGTCGGCCAACAGCTGCATTTCCTTTTTTTTTTTTTTTTTTTTTTTTGCACCGTTTAGCGGGACAGCATGCCGAAGCATGAGTGCTATGTTAGCGTCGCCGGAGAGAGAGGATACTTAGTCGTCTGTGTATCCCGGTGTGCCGCAGTACTCGACCGTGACTCTCTGTGCCACTTTGTAGACTGCAGACAGTTGTAGAGGTACGGCAGGTTGGACTTACACTACCGCTCAGAAGTTTGAAGTCACACAGACACATGTTCAAGTTCCTGAACATCCTTTATTTCTAAGATCAAGAACAGACTGCAGAGTTTCACATGAACGTTCTCTTCTTCTGGACATTTTGAGAGTTCATGAACCCACAAATGTGAAGCTCCAGATCCTCAACCAGCTCAAAGGAAGAACAGTTTTAGAGCTTCTCTCACCAGCAGAGCTGTTTTCAGCTGTGTGACATCATCACAAGGGTTTTCAAGGGTTTTCTATCCTCCATTAGTCTTCTAAGGCCATGATCAAACACAATGTACCATCAGAACACTGATAGCTGCTGGAAATGGGCCTCTATACACGATGTAGATATTTCATGAAGAACCAGACGTTCACACCTAGAATAGTCTTTCACCACATTAACAATGCACAGAGGGGATTTATGACTCATTTACTGTTATCTTTATTGAACAAGGACATTTCTAAGTGACCCTAAACTTTTGAACGGTAGTGTACCTTCAAATTTAAGACAGAAATGTGGAGGAATAGTGGATGCAAGCTTATTCTGCTTTAAAGTGAAGCTACTCTTCATATATATATACACACACACACACACACACACACACTTTTAGCATTTGAGTCTTTTTTTATATTGAAGAAAAAAAACAAAGCTGCCACAGGTTAATATTTAGACCCCTCCAGAGCACACTTACGACTTTGTGCAGCTTTCTCTTGGCTCTGATCCCGTAACGAGGTGTCCCTGATTTACTTCTGATCAGTTTGGTTCTGGATGGTGTGCGTGTCGGTGGTTTGTGTGCTTCGAGGTCTCTCTGGTGTGCGACACTGATCTGGAATGCCTGGCAGTGTTTCACAACCATGGTTTGATTTTGATTTTTTTGATTTTTTTGTTTTTTGTTTTGAGGAATGATATTTGCATCCCCCATCCTCTCTGTCTTTATCTAGACATCTCTCTCTCTCTTTGTAGTCGTTCTCTCGCTCCATTCATCCATTGTTGCTCCTGTACAGTTAGACACAACGTAGGCAACCGGTCAGATGTATATTTTGTATGTGTGTATCGCATCTTGTCGTTTCTGTTCGTTCATTAGAAGAATTGCACATTTGAATGGATTGTTCACTCTCTCTCTCTCTCTCCTCCACATCATGTGTGTGTTTTTCTGTGTCTTTCCATGTGGACTGGCTCCTCCTGCATCCCTCTATATTTCTGTCTCTTCTCTGTCGTTCCCTCTCCCTCCCTCCCCTCCTCTTCTTTTTTCTGTATGGTGTGTATTGGATCGGGAGGGCTGCCGAACCTTTATTTTATTTTAATTGGTCTCTTGCTGCATCTGATGCTTGCTGATTGGCTAGTTTGGCTCACCTCTGGTGATGTGATGCGCTCTTGATTGGCTGCGTGTAATC
>NW_027175998.1:4166467-4278967 GCF_023055335.1 Clinocottus analis | reverse complement strand
GTTGTGTTGGAGACAGGATGCACAGATAATGTTTTTATCCTGAAGGCACTTCAGCCGATCTCTCCCACCTTCTCCGTCTCTCAGTACCGGGGTTCCCGTACCCAGCGGCAGCGGCGGCGGCCGCCTCCACCGCCGCCACCTTTCGAGGCGCTCACCTCCGGGGCCGAGCCCGACCCGTCTACAGCGCCGTCAGGGCCGCCGTGCCACAACCCGCCATCCCCACCTACCCGGGGTAAACACACAACGCATAGAAACACACACACACTGCGCCAGAAAACTGTTAAATCTAGATATAATACGCATGATTTACTTCGTCAACAATAATACTTCATAACTGTGCATGCGGTGTGTTTGACTGTATGTATATCGTACATTTTGAGATATTGACACTGATGGTTTGCGGAGCTAAAATACCATTTCCTTGTCCGTCAAAGGCAACAATGTTTAGTGGTTAAGTTGTGCGTCTTCTCCTGATGAACGGCAGTAACAGTAGTCTCACTCTAAAGCCGCGCAGCCGTAGACAAAGAGGTGGTATTTTGTCTTGCATGTTGCACGGTGTGTAATAATCTCACCCTTCTTTCTTTTTTCTCTCTTTCACCATCCGTTTGGCACCGTTCTCTCTCTCTTTCTCTCTCTCTACCTCCATCACTCTTTGTTTGCTGTTTCCTGCAATGCCCACACGATGGCGCATCACACCATTTTTTTGTTTGTTTGGATTTTCCACCACCGCTCCTCTTTCTCTCTCTCCTTCACCTCCCTCCCTTTCCTATCTTCTCTCTCTCTCTCTCTCTCTCTCTCTCTCTGTCTCTCTCTGTCTCTCTCTCAGTGTGATGGCCTATCAGGATGGCTTTTACGGTGCAGCTGATCTCTATGTAAGTATCCCTCTCTCGGCCCTCTGCTGCCTCACCCCTCACTTACATCCCCTCCTCTTGCCTGTGGGTTTTGAAGTGTGACACAGCACGACTAAACCCAAAGAGACGTGTACTTTTGGGTGTTTTCATGTTCCCCTGGACTCGATTTTAAATTAACTTGTTTATTTCAAATGGGTTTTATTTCAAATATATTGAACTCATCTTTGGTTTTCCTGTAACGTAATCCCAACTGAAATGTCCTCTCAATGATGCATACAGATATAACGGCATCACACACACACACTTCCATCAGTGTTCATTCACGAGTACACTCCTCTCGGGTTTGTCTCTGTGCATTTGTGAGTTCAGTTTGTACCAATGTGATTATGCGTGTGTATGTGTGTGCAGGCGTGTGTGACCAGGTTGACAATAGCTGTTTCTGTTCTCTCTGTAGACTAGTGTTTCAGGACATTAGTGGCAGATTGCCCCAGGTAGGGTTTACACACTCTGTGTGAGAGCCAGTGTGCATCCTCCTCGTCTCCAATGACTGCGTGCTGCTAGACATTATTGACCATCTGAGATTGACACGCCTTCTCTGTCTTCTTCTACTAACTCACTGGATTCTGACATGGGTGGAGTTGCGGAAGGGGGAGAAGAGAATTAAGTTGAAATCTGACTTTGCCAAGCATGTGCTACATGAAAATGTCCACTCTCAAATGATCTACAGGATTAGGCGCAGTATTGCAGGTCAATACTTGAACTGTGGGCCCAAATCTGCACTCTTGGTTAAGTTAAGTCTATTCTAAGATGTTTTATTCTGGCATCGTCCCTATGTGACGCCCAACAGCAAGAATTAATCCATGAATGTAGGAGACAACACATGTTATTATATTTGACATCATCACACACACTTTTATTCCAAAATCATAGCGGAGATTAAAAAAAAAAAAAAAGAAAAGCAGATGCCTTTTCAGGACACGCCCCTTTTTTTCCTAACACTTATTTCGTTGATTCACACAAACACACGGATGTCCGTCAGCGAGGATGCGAACCCAATGAGACATTAAAGCCCGAGCATGTTCTCAGTAGTCAGAGGGATGTGGGACAGTTTCCATCAGCAGTTAATTCCGACCCCTTCCAGGAATCTCCCGATCTGTTTCACCTGTGGCATGCTAACTGAATCAATGTCGGCATGCAGACATATTGACAAGGCTGACTCCTCCCCCGGCCCCCTCCTACTTCCTCCCCTCTTTTTCTCCTCCGTCTGTACCCCCCTCCCTTCTTTTTCATGTCATCCTTAATTGCACTTCATCCTCAGTTAATAATTAAACACATTGTGTAATTTTTTCTCAAGTGTCATTTGGCATTCTTCTTCTACTCCTTTTTTATTATTTACTGCATCTTCTTTCCTCGTTCAGCGACTCTTCCTCTTCCACTCCTCCCCCTCTACACCATCTTCCTCCACCCTTTACTCCTTCCTAAACCCCCCCCCCCTCCCTCTCCCCAGTCCAGCCTCCCCTCCCCCCATAGCGGCAGCTGTGTGGTCCTGAATGCGGGGACTTGGTCGTGACTGATCCTTTAGGGTAGAATGCAGCGGTGTTTGTTTTGTTTTCATAGGGATGTTTGGCCTAATCCGCTGTGCGTTCTGAGTTTGGGGGAAAAGCATGCCGTGTCTGTCAGCGATTGGCCGCTGGCCACGTGAGCGTTTACGTGGGTGTGCGTGCGTGACTGGCTGACTGTCTTCTTTCACCCGTAGTTTTTGTTTTGTTTGGTCCATCAGCTGTTCATCCAAACATAAATAATGACACAATCATCTTGCCACACCCCTTCCCCCTTTCTTTAACAGTGTTTTTGGTAGGGGAACCGGGGTGGGGCACAGTTATAGGTATGATCTCTCTCTCTCTCTCTCTCTCTCTCTCCATGTCCAACGCACAGTGTGGGATAGAAAGAAGAAAAAGAAATCACTGTAATGTTGCACGAACGCTTGCAAACAGCTAAACACGTGATGTATTTTCCGTGTTGGTCATGGAGGGAGAGACCCACACAGAGCCTGAGCTACATCCTTGTGAATGCCGTACTGCACCAGATTAGCCAGTTTTGCTGACTGTCTGCTTGTTAATCTTTCGCTCTCTTCTCAGCAGTGTTTTGCTCACAGTGTTAACCCTCGTTAGATTAACCTCTTGTCCGTCAGTGTGTAGAGGGAAATGCGCCAAACCCTTTTAACGCTGATCTCCTCTTTGTTTCTCCCTTCGTCGTATACATCTCCCCTTTTCCCGACTCCCGTCGCGGCCTCGTCATCACAGGGCGGCTACGCAGCGTATCGCTACGCCCAGCCCACCGCGGTAGCCACACCAGCGGCGGCGGCGGCGGCCGCAGCGGCAGCTTACAGTGACAGGTGAGCTACGAAGCCTCCTCTGGCCGGAAGGTAGTCCGTTACAGCAGTGGTCCCCAACCACAAAAACGTTTTATTTTGAAAAAAGACCGGACACAGACAAACCTCTTGACACATTACGCAATAGTTACCCCAAAAATGAAACTTAAAAGTCTGTTTCAACTTGGTGTTCTGGATTAAAATCAAGGCAGAGCATCTTTGAGATCACCAGCTCTGGAAACGCTGCCTCCATGTCCACCATCCTGTCTTTGTGAAGCGAGTTTAAATGAAGCAGCAGACTGGACATGACGGTGTAATTTACAGAGTTAACAACATAAACACACGTCGAGTGTCGGCTATGCACTTTATAATTGCTTCATGCCGGTCTTATCATTTTATTACGTCATATTTGAAGGTGAAAATATCTTGTCACAAGAAACCGGTCCGTGGTTTAAAAAAGGTTGGGGACCGCTGCGTTACAGCAAATTCAGCCAAATTCCTTTCTTCTTCTTTTCTTTTCCTCATTTGACTTAATATGCGACACCTCATGTGTGATGTTTGTTGTTTGTTTGTTTGTTTTCTATGTAGCTACGGACGAGTTTACACGGCAGACCCCTACCATGCTGCGCTCAACCCGGCTGCCTACGGCGTCGGCGCCATGGTAAGTCCCCGAAACCCGACGCCGTCAAACATTCAAAGGACGAGGCGAGTGATATTCTGTGTTTCTTATTGTCTGCAACTCCCATGAAAGAGCTAAAGCAACAGCGCGTCAGTCCCTCAGTACTTTTATAACGGCGCTCTCCGACTTTTCTGCTTAAGACAAAGATATTTAAAAACTTTCACCAACATATAGTTTGTTGACCCAAAGAAAACAGCTGAGCGCTGTAGAGTTGAGCACACGTCCTGCAAAAGGTAAAGAGAGGATATTCTTTATAAAATGTGTTTTTAGAGACTGTTTTGGGGATTAATTTGTGGGACATATATATATATATATATATATATATATATATATATATATATATATTTATTTATTTATTTATATATATATATATATATATTTATTTATTTATTTATATATATATATATATATATTTATTTATTTATATATATATATTATATATATTATATATATATATATATTATATATATATATATTATATATATATATATATATATATATATATATATATATATATATATATATATATATATATATATATATATATATATATTCATGTTTGGTTTCAGTCTTTTTTATGGGATTTGTTGACAATAAAATAAACGTAGGAAGCGGACCGCCTGATCAGGAATGACTAATGCTATTGTGAAAGGACTTTACTCACTAGCTGTTCATCTTTTGTCGTTCCACAGGCCACACTGTACAGGGGAGGCTACAGTAGATTTGCCCCTTACTAAAGACACTACATTTCCCAGGAGCTCCCCTCTTCCATTGAATCTCTCTGAAAGAGCTCCCTCTGTTGTCGTGGAGGTGGACTGCACCCGGTTTTAAAGTGTGGAGTCGACTCAACAAAGATATTTCAGATCCCTCCCCAGAGCAGTCCCACGTTTTCGTATATACGCTTCTACAGAAATAGAGGAATGCTGTATTAAAGACTGACAGATGGCCTTTACAGTAAAAAAAGAAAGAAAAAAGACTTAAAATGGCCACCTTCCCTATTGCACGGCTGTATTATAGTCCCCTCTTCTTATTCCCTCGGCACTCAGCAGCACAAGACTCGTGATGGAGCCCAGATGTTCTTCCAAAGGCTGTATGTGGATAACGGACATTTTAAACAGCTGTCAACGGCGTGAGGGGGAAAAAAAAAAAAAGAAAAGAGCTGAGCGCCGTGCACGCACTCACCATTTTGAAGGAAAAAGGGAGGGAATCAAAAGTGTCCACATGCGTCGCAGAGATAGGAAGCAGGAGGAAGAGAAGCTAAAAAAACAACGTTTTGGATCCAGAACGACAAGTCACCGACGATAAAAAAATATAATTAACAACCACTGATGGGATTTTAAGGTGATTCCACCTTAATGTGGGCGGATAGTAATGAGGCTTTCCACGTAGGAAGTGTGAGGAAGTGTGAGGAAGAGTGAGGAAGAGTGAGGACGAGTGAGGAAGTGCAACGCGACAGGAATCACGTCCGAAAGCTTCGGGGAGGGAGGGGTTATTAGAGCTGTTCCTTACCTCAAGTTTTCTTAGTGTGTGGAAATGGTGAACCTTTAAACTTTAAAATTGTTATGATATGCAAAGAAATTAGTTTAGAGAAAAAAAGTTACCAAATTATTATTATTATTATTATTGTAATTATTCTTCCTCTAATAAAAAAAAACAACATTTATTTTGTTTGTAGATCAACAGTGAACCTTGGGGTTAGCGTCAGACAGTGAGCATCTGTTTCTGGATCCCTCCACCTTGTGGACTATACGACACCACGATAGTCTCTCTACACTGTGTGCAGCCGCCACCAGAACATCACACACTGAAACATCGTCGTCCTGAATTGATTTTATATTTTTAGCTTTTAGATCCAAAACATCATCCACCCACAACCCTGGGGTTCTAGTATTTGTTGACGCTTTTATTGTAGAGATGTATTATTTGGATCCCCCTCCTCTCCCCCCATGCTCCACCTTTTCTAGAGCAGAGTCCAACATTGAACGAGTCTTCCTGAAACATACTTTAGTCGGTAAATGTGTCGGAGGCGCTGCCAGCCGGCGCCTCACCGAGCAAGAGAGAGCTTCTGTCTGAGTTCATAGAAAATATTTAAATGCAAAACACCTTACTATTGTGCATATTTCTATACCGTTGTATTCTATATTTCCAGAACGTGGCTTTTTTGTGTGTGTTTTTTTGGGCTTTTGTTTTTTTTGTTCCAAAGATTTGTAGAAAGCACATTTTTCTGCCGTATGTATAAATATATTATCTTTGTTATTGTTATGATCATAATCTTATGGCTGTCTTTATTTACATATTTTTCACTTTGTTTGTCTATATATATATATATATATATATATATATATATATATATATATATATATATATATATATATATATATATCTTTAAGTGTTGTTCCTTCTCCAATAAGGTGCAAGTTCGATTTCAAGTTTGTTTTTGTTGTTTTTCTTTTGCATTGGAATAAAGTTCTTGAGTCGAGCGCGTGCCGGAGGACCGACGCACTAGAGGTATGCATGTAACACTATCAACCTTTGTCCTCTTGGGGAAATAATCAGTCAATCCAAGCGACAGTTTGTCCTTTTGTTTTGGGTTGATTATAGGATCCGTTAGCATGACATTTGATTATTTCAAAAATATACAGCGACGGCTGCATTTCTCTCTATTTTTATGTCCACGTTTTGGAGGCTGAGACGTTTGAGATGAACGAACATAGGCGTGTAGCACTTTGGCTAAAACTGTGTTCCTTTTTGTGTGCGTTTCTTTTTTTTTTTATTCATTTATTTTAGAGTTTGAAGCAGACCCCTTACATTTCAGTGGCTCGCTCCGGTTCATTTGAAGATGTCCAGTGAGACGTCTGAAAGTGTTTTCACTCGTACATGAGCAGGTGTATATTTCAACATGGTGGGAAACTAAATGTCATTGTGGGATATGATATAAGCTGTGTTGAATGAGATACTTTTATTTTCAATTTTTCTGCCCCCCCACCCAACATTTTCACTAATTTCAATATTGTTTTCCATCTCTCACATTTGGAAAAAACAGGTCAATAAGATATTTTTTTTTCTCTATTAAATGTGCTGCTGTTTTAATTTTAGCATTTGTTATATATTCAAATTACTACAGAATGTGCTCTGGACGAAAAAAAAAAAAAAAAAAACCTAGCCAAAGATGCTAACCTACGGTCCCCAGCACGTTCTGGTTCTCAACTTGAGAAGTGCGACACAAAATACACAAACATGGACTTATGAAGCCACTGACGGCATGGACAAACCAGCATGAGCGATACTTGTCAAGTTTGAAATATTTTGCATGAATCTTGTGTCTTTCATATTTTGACTCCTGAGCAGCCGAGTCCCGCTGCGTCTTCTTTACCACTAAACGCTACGAGGGGAGCGACCGGCAGCTAGCCGCTTGAAGCTAGCTCACACAACCAAGAGCACAGTGCTGTTTGGCAACAGAATAACTCAAAATAAAAAGCCTGCTGCCGCACAAAATAACACGTGGCAGCTTAATTTCTCCTGTCATGGTTTTCTCGCCACTGTATTATAGTAAACTATGTGGCCCTCCTTCATAGTTGCTATGGTTCCCTCAATGAACAGTCCTCTCCCTCTGTCATGTCTATATCCCCCCTGACTGCCATTTTGTTTTTTTTTTAGTTATTGAATGTCCATATAAAATGTTTTATATAAAAATGTTTTGTTGTGATTACGCTTTCAGGTGGTTTTCTTTTGGTATTCTATTTATTTAGACGGTGTTTTTAATGTTTACACGTAGAGTAAGTAGAGTGAGTGCTAATTACTTCATTTAAGTCTCAGTATTGATGCCAGTGTGCTTTCAACACACAGCACTGACATATTGACGAATTTGAAGCCGATCTGGTAACCAGTTCTCTTATTTCAACGTATCCACAAAAAACTGTTTGTATAATACCTCACGAAAAAGTTATGCTACGACAAAAGTCCAGCAATTTTGGTGGATTTCTGTTTCTCACATGCAAACAAGTATTTTAAGAGTATCTGGAGCAACATTAGCATCTTTGGACTTCCTGGCCCAACATTCTCTACTTTTAGCTTTGTTTTGGTCTCCACCAACTCTCTGTATAAGCTCCATGTGTTCACCAGCTAGTTGCTAACCTTGCCCCTGTACTGTTTGATGCTAGTTAGCATTAGCATTCAGTGGGTTTGTCGGAGCTTTTTGTTTTAAAATAGCTTCTTGCAAACCACAGGTCAGGCTAAGTGATACACATGCAAACTGAAAAATCAAGACATGGGCTGAAGGATGCTAAAGCGGTGTGTGTGAAACAATACGAGCTGAACTTATTGTTTTACACAACAATGACTAAAGCTCCTTACCGCTGGACGTGATCACGTCTGGATTGTGACTTTTGTGTGAACGGTTAAAACCACTCACCATTCCCTGGGCTCATGAATGGCAATCAATTTGGTTGGCGCAGAGTTTGACTGACGGACTAAATAAATATGACATAAAAGAGCAATAACCACAGTTATTATCCCCGCCAAGAGGATCATGTGGTTGATGGCGGTCCGTGAGTCTTCGTGTCTGTCCGCGTCTCATCTCTCGTTCTGCTGCCGCTAACTGCGTAACGTTTTGTCCGCGTGGTCATGGCTGCGTTCGTTCATCGCCACGTCTTTAGTGTCTTTGAGCGCCGTCACCTTTCCCCTTTTCAAGCCAGGTAAGTTTAAATCGTTTGTGATGTGCGAGTGATGAGATAATGATAACTAATTCTATAGATCCGTGATTGAAGACATGTTTTCTGTCAAAGTGGAAGGTGACTGGATAGAAGCGTGATGGAGGAAAGGAAAAAATATGATTAGTCTGACAATTTATTATTTCAAACAATGTTTTTCAAAAAAATACAAAAATAGGCATCTGTTAGCCGATGTTATCGAATAGCGTACTATTTATTAAAGAAAGGAATAGAGGACTACAAGAAGGTAAAATAGTGAAGCGAGGAGAGTAGGAGGGTTTGCTGGAGGTAAATGTGTAGCTACCGATTGTCATATTTCTACATTAGATTAATTTGTGTATTTCACATATGAGGGCCACTGGGAAAAGGCAGACTTCGCTTCCTTTTGCGAGTCCACACAGAAGTGGCGCGCCGATTAAAACCCAACCAAGAAACAGATTTACAGATAAGAAAGTTGACATTTTGACTTGCGTTTATTGCGGCGTTGATACCGTGTCATGACTTACGAAACCTCTCCCTCGAGTTTAATGTGTTTTAGATTCATGCTAACCTCAAACCCCATACGCTACACCAGTCGGCTAGCTTACAGCTGCTCGTGTTGGGGATGCCGCACGACACGTGCACATTCAAGAATACTTTGTACACACACACACAATAATATACATGGAACCGGACCCGCCGGCCCTTTTTTGTTTCATAGAACTAAGCAGCCTTCACACCGTCACGCATGATGCAAGTGATGCGTGTTGTTAGCATGCAACGCTAAAATTCTAATGTTCAGCAGCTTGAAGTTAACATCCAAGTTTTAGTATGCTAACTTTGCTAATTAGCACAGATAAAACAAAACAAAGGCCTGTACGACTGAGGCTGATGGGAAAGCCATTCGTGTACAAGGTATTTGCTCAATATACTGACGCTGGAGGACAGCTCAGTGTATCTGCATGTACATGGAAGTGTGTAAAATGTCATGGCAATGCATCCTAGTTATGTCACACTGTCGACCGGGATACATATTAATTAGCAGCTTTATTCATGCAGAAACTAGGCCTTTATAATATTACATTGGATCAAATTGGAAATTCCTATAAAGTTCTCGTGTGCTTCAAGAAGACATTTTTGGGGGGGAAATATTTATTGACAGTTCGACTCATTATTGATGTGCACACATGTACATTCATAGTTAATAAAAATAGAAATATTTGTGTGTGTATATATAAATATATATTTGTATAATCCTAAACGGCTGTACATTGAAATGAATAGCTCCAAAGAAGAAGAGTTGTGGTGTAGAAAAGGCAGAAAGGAGGAGTTTTGGAGCTATTGCTCAGAGCATAGACACCTCACTGAAGTGCACATATATACAGTATTTAAATACAAATGTAAATAAATAATTGTGTTAATTTTTTTTTTAATTTTTAGAAATGACATTTGCCAATTTTGTCACATTTTCCATCAGCTTTGGGTCTCAAGCTTTGTGCATGATTCCCCAAAAACCTACGCAGACCTCACGCAGCGGCAGACCTCAGGTCAGGTGTTTGGGAAGGTGAAGGAGAGCAGGGCGAGAGGGGAGGACTGGCAGTCAGGTACAGGGAGGTAAAATAGTTGTGCTGGAAGTGCTGCAGTGCATTTTTTTAAACGATTCCATATTTGGCCAGGTCGCTGAGCTCCATGTCCCCGAAAGCTTCCCATGGGCACACCACGGTGATGTCGGTGCCCAGGCCCTCCATGCCGGGGATGTCGTCTCCAAATCTGTAAAAAAAAAAAAAAAAAGTTGATACGTGACTTTCACTTGTGGGAGTAATCAGATATTATGAAAACTATCCTTCACACCCATTGGCTGAATTGTATCAGCGCATACCATGAATCTGTTTTTAAAGCAGTGACTCTTTCTCTACATGAAGTGGTCATGGAGTAGAAGTGCAACCCGAGGCCGACTCTCACCCCTTCTGTCCGGGTTTGGGCGCCTTGCTCTTGAAGGTGCGGGTCGTCCTCTGCTTGAACTTGGGAGGGCCCTTCTTGTCGGAGGGATTGGCTGCGTCTCCCATCTTTTCAGCACTGAGAGGAAAAACACGTCAAAAGTAAGTTTGCATGTCTTAATGTGCACTGCGATCGCGTGACGTGCCGTCTCTACGTTGGGGTCAAAGCGTTGACTGAAGCTGCCGCTAAGCTCCTTCCAGCCCTGTTACACAAACAGCTTTGTCTATTTTTTGCACCTTGGCTTTAAAGATTACTCGTCGGCCGGTGACATCTTGAGGCAAAGGTGTCACCACGTTCACTTAATTCCAGTCTGAAGTCACCACACGTATGTTGTGAATATTAACCCCTGGGTTTAAGGAGGTTTTTGCCCCTGACGAACTAATTTTCAATCTGCCCTAATCCGACCTTTCCGTGACTTTGGTCGTAGGTCTAATCTCACGGTGGACTTTCATCCTCAGGTGGCCACTTTCATGCAAACAAATAGTGTCAACTAATTCAGTTACAGAATCATCCTGATTTGAGTCCGTTACGCATTGTGTGTAACGGACACACAACTACTACTGCAGCGTCTGTGTGCTGAAAATACCGAAAGGCTTCTCTCTTTTGTTTTAATACATTAAACTAGGATGCTCTCTTGAGATATGAATCTCTTTTGGGGGTAAAATGGCTGCCTAATTATGAAACATAAACCAGCAGAGATTATATATTTACTGAAGGGAGGAGAGAAACTGTCCAAAAGGTCAGATAGTTAATGAAGGTTGGCGCAAACATCCAATTTCATAGTTCTAGAAACAATTAGAGATATGCCAAAGTTCTGCAGCGAGACAGTCCTGCTCGTTGGTTTCCATTTTTCTTAACTTGTTCTTAACAGTTTTTTCTTATCGCGACTACTCATGTCATTACTGCTGTTGCATGTTACTATGATTCATCCTTTTACTATCACGAGGCTTTACGTCACACATTGATTGTTGCTCTCAGACTACTGGACATCTGTAACACAATTATCTCAGATGGGCTCGTACTTTGAAAGTGCTTTCCTAGACTTCTACTACTCAAAGTGCTTTTACACGACATCATTCACACACTGATGAGGATCCACCATGCAAGGTGCCAGTATTATTCAGGGGAGCAGTTTAGGGTTAAGTGTCTTGCTCAAGGACACATCGACGGGCACACGGGCCAGCGGAGTCGGGGATCGAACCGCCGATCCTCTGATTGAAGGACGACCTGCTCACCTCTGAGCCGCAGTCGCCCCGCAGCTGGTCTTTAAAGACGTAGCTTTAGCCGCTAAAGGTCGTACTATGCTACTATGCTACTTCCATTTCTATCCCTTTTCTCGCCTTCAAAATAAAAGCGCTTTATCTCAAATCAGAAAACCAGATACATGTTGCTTAAAGCAGACAAGAAACATGCCACAAAAACAACCAAATTGATTAAGAAACCATTTCTAACTTTTTCAGACATATTGAGTTACTTACACAGATCATTATATTGTTATAATTGTATATTAAAATATTGTTATTGGTATAATTACTCATTATATAACCGGGGGTGCTGCTTCACATGCTTTCACTGTTTCTGAATTAGTTTTAACATTACTGGTTGAACATGGACAAAAGAAGAGTGGCTTGTCCCTCACAGGGACCCTTACTACTGAGCAGACTGTTCATGTTGTTTCCTGATAAAAGACAAATGTTTCTTCTGCTACCTGTTCATAAAATAATCATAAAAACAGATTTATATACGGTTGATAACTGGCTGTTGCTCCAGAGTGTCTGTTATATTGTTCTGATAACATTACTTTAAAATATAAGCGTGCAGTAGATTAGTTTTCTCTTCAATATTGAGTTATATATTCCCACTCTTTCACATGTACACAATCAGTTGTCGTTACGACAGATGAACTGAAATTGGGGGGAAAGTGCTGCCTCGTTAATATTCAAACACGTTGACCTGAACATGACAGCACTTTCCGCTGCAGATCTTTCATCAAATTGTCTTTATTAAAAGATAAATATACGTTTATGGTAATTCCTTTTGCTTTTCTATCTAGTCTTGGATGTTTTAAACCTTCAACACAAGGAATCCCTTCTGAGGAGGTGATGCACGGCCTCCACAACGTAAAACAAAAGTAGTAGTTTAAACTTTAGTAGTAGTCCAGTTTACTTCTATACCTTTAATACCGTACAGGAGGTAGAAATAGAAAAGAGACGAAGATGAACAAAACAAAACGGATGCAAAGTGCAGAAACCAGTTAAACGCTGGATGAAACAACGAAGAAAATCTGTTGTTTTTTTTGCTTCTTCGAACCGTTTGAGGCTTTTCCCAAAAATTGATCAGCACCAACATCACATCCACGTACACACATCCCTTTACCGAAAAACAAAACGTGGGTTTCTACCAGTAAACAGTGAAAGCGGTGACGCTCACGTCGCTCTGACCTCACGCTGCTCTCACCGTCGTTCAGCGGGTAAAAGTTGTGTCTTACCTGATTCCTTGATGTTGCAGTCACACAGTTGGCTTCAGGCCAAAGTCTCTCTGCTCAGTTTGGGTCTTATGGTCTTTCCCCATAAGACCCAAACCTATATACCCCCCCCCCCCCACTAATCCCCCCGATGCTGCTCTATGATGGGCTGCCCCTCTCGGGTGAAGGAGGGGTTGTGATGGAGCCTCTGAGGGGAAACTCCACCGGACTCGCTGGATGATTGTTGATTTAATATGAGAATTTCCTTTTTTTTAATTGGTGTGAAGCCTTTTAACATGATTGTTAAACAATAAATTACGATTCCGCGACAGTAAATTTCGCTCGCGGTTTGAGTTCTATGACGATAACGGTTGAAGTTGATGATAATAATTTGCCGGGAAGGTTTTAATTTAAAGTCTGTTTACGACTGAAACCTCACAATCTTAATGTGAATGATTAATGACAAAAAAAAGGGTAATTAAGATAGAAAAATGACTCAAATAATATAAATACTGAAGGTTTACAGGCAATATGTGACGCTCTAACCAGATCCTGGGGCGTGTCCTTAAGGTTGGACCCCTCACGTCTCGTCACATGAATGTGTGTTCATTGTGTAGCGTCTGTGTTGTCGCCTGCCGGCCACGAGGCGAGGGATTAAGAGCTGAGAGGTTAAGTGTTCTGTTTCTGCCGTAAGTGATTGATCTCTGGGATTAGAGCTTCCCTGATCTCACGTCACGCGCTGCAGCATCGTATCGGTTGCGTCAGTAAACACGCTTGTTTACCAATGAGGTGAAAATACGTCTAAATCTATTTTACAATCACTGCTGAGCTCCATGTCTTCATATGATGCGTCATGCAGAGTAGCATTGAATAAACTGAATAAAAAAACACATATTAATCATTATAAATTAATTATTTAATGAAAGGACGAAAGTATTGTGGGTGAAATGTATTTAAAGTACCACAAATCACTGTCACTATTGATTATATTCATATGAGAGCATTTTAATGTTGTAGTTGCTTAAGTAAAGCACAAAAATGACAAAACGTAGCGTGCAGAGAGTAAATGTCGAGGTAAAGGTAGACTCCGTCAGCGGCCGAGTGCAGAAACATTAACGTTCATAATCAGAAGATGTTCTTCAGAGCAGCGGCTGAGTCGCATTTTGTTGTGTTCAAGCTTTTGAGTTCCTTTATTTTTGCACATTCATCATAACAATATTGCTCCTGTTTCTAAACCAAAATAAGAAGTTGTAGAATCTGATCCCGAGGGGTCCAACTGGGCTCCAACTGGGGTACCATAGGGCTCCAACAGGGGTACCATAGGGGTACTATAGAGGTACCATAGGGCTCCAACAGGGGTACCATAGGGCTCCAACAGGGGTACCATAGGGCTCCAACAGGGGTACCATAGGGCTCCAACAGGGGTACCATAGGGCTCCAACTGGAGTACCATAGAGCTCCAACTTGGGTACCATAGGGGTACTATAGAGGTACCATAGGGCTCCAGCTGGGGTACCATAGGGCTCCAACTGGGGTACGAAAGGGCTCCAGCTGGGGTACCATAGAGCTCCAACTGGGGTACCATAGGGGTACTATAGAGGTACCATAGGGCTCCAACAGGGGTACCATAGGGCTCCAACTGGGGTACCAAATGGGTACCATAGAGGTACTATAGGGCTCCAACTGGGGTATCAAATGGGTACAACAGGGGTAACATAGAGCTCCAACTGGGGTACCATAGGGGTATTATAGACATACCATAGGGGTACTATAGAGGTACCATAGGGCTCCAACTGAGGTACCACAGAGGTACTATAGATGTACCATAGGGGTACAACTGGGGTAACATAGGGGTACTATAGGGGTACCATGGGGCTCCAACGGGGGTACTATAGGTGTACCATAGAGGTACCATAGGGGTACTATAGGTGTACCATAGAGGTACTATAGGTGTACCATAGAGGTACCATAGGGGTATCATAGGTGTACCATAGAGGTACTATAGGTGGTAATATAGGTGTACCATAGAGGTACTATAGGTGTACCATAGAGGTACTATAGGTGTACCATAGAGGTACCATAGGGGTACCATAGGTGTACCATAGAGGTACTATAGGGGTACTATAGAGGTACTATAGGGGTACTATAGGTGTACCATAGGGGTACTATAGGGGTACCATAGAGGTACTATAGGGGTGTACTTTGTGGGGGCTTTGACAGACTGACTATGACTTCAATGACTATGACTTGATCGCCGTGCCAGTAGGTGACGCCTCAATAATTCAAGGTAACCTGACGTACTCAAGTGCTGTATTTTGGCACATGAAACGATCCCACAGCAGCTGATGGGATTAGCCGCTCGGAGGACTTTAAAAAGGGACGGAGAGAGTCAGGAAGCAGCCAGACTCATCACACAGCACCTCTGAACCGCTCTGAGACTCCAGCAGAAGGTGAGTTCAACCTGCAGGTGTCTCCGCTCTGCTCCGGCTTTGATACCATGTGAAGCTCCGGAGAAGAAAAGGACAGACGGAGGGATGAAGTGATGGAGGGATGGAGGGATGGAGGGATGGAGGGATGGCTTCTAGCTTCTTCTTTTCCTCCTGAGGATCACAAAATGAGAGCTGAGATGTTCACTGGGACTTCAGAAGGAATTGTTCTTTGAGCTCCGTCTCTCTTTCTTTACCACGGCCTCTCTTCACCGGTTGGAGGAGTTTTTAAAATTGGTTTTACTTTTTTTGAATCAATGCTGATCGGATTATGCGTTGACAAGCGATATAGTTTAGATTGGACTGTATCTACACCTCCATGGAATATCTAATCTGAAGGGAGACTATAATCTGCAGAAGCAAGGCCTGTTTATTTGTATCGCACCTTTCCAGAGCTCGACCCTTCACATACTGGAGACTAAAGAAGTTATTAAATACACACAAGGCCCTATACAATTACACAATGTAGGGTTTCTAACAAAGTGAAACTAAATTAAATAAACATAGCCGCAAAGCAAGATATTTATGGATTTGTCCGTCTATGTTTAATGTAATAAAAGCTGTGGCAAAGGTTTATGGACGACTTGAGTGTGTCGTGTGTTTCATGTGTTTTTGCTCTTTTTGTTTTTCCAGTAAATCAAAATGGAAGACGTCGCCGTCGCCGTCCCCGCCGACAAGAAGGGCCCTCCCAAGTTCAAGCAGAGGGCCATGCGCACCTTCAAGAGCAAGGCGCCCAAACCCGGACAGAAGGGGTGAGATGGACCACACACACACACAGACACACACACAACACACACAAGTGTTTACTGCATTTGCTATTCCCGTCTTTTACTTCCACACAAAACTTCTCAGTCCGTGCTGATCCGGTCTTCTTTATCTTTGCCTCGTGCGCTCAGATTCGGAGACGACATCCCCGGCATGGACGGCCTGGGCACCGACATCACCGTGGTGTGCCCATGGGAAGCCTTCGGGGACATGGAGCTCAGCGACCTGGCCAAATACGGGATCGTTTAGTCCTTCTGCCTTTCACCCCTCATGTAGTCCAACGTCTCACCGAGTAGCTGAAAATATCATACTTGTGCCCTCAAGAGGAGGCAGATATTGATTATGGATAATAAAAAAAAGAGATCCAGCACTTTCTCTGGCCGGAGCTCGTTCTCTCCGCAGAGGAAAGAAGATTTATAAAAGGTTTGATTTATTTTTTCCACCTCTTCTCCTCAAAGCTGCAGATTCAACATCCGATGTACAGATGTATATTTTGTGTATTGGCTGTAAAAGAAAATATATTTTTATGATGAAGTCCGTTAACACAATACATGCCGATGCTTTCCGTACAACTGTCTCTGTGTCGTTCCTGTCACACCACACGCTGCTCAAATTGTGCGTCGCTCGTTCTAACTGTAAAAGATAAAAACATCTGGCTTCGTGGGAAGCAGAGCTACTTATTCACAGGAAGTCATCGATCCCCCAGATGTAACGTTGGAGAGACGTTTGACAGCCGGGTGACGTCAACGCCGAGACGCATCGGTGTGTCTGCTTTTACTGAAACATGTTTGTAAAAGGTTTTTAAAGAAGTCAACAAGCTAACAAGATGGCTGCAGGCCGAGAGGCTTTCTGCTGCGTCGGCTCGCAGCCCGCTTGACCCTGAAGCCTTCCTCTCTCCTCCCTCCTCTGTCCTCTCCTCTCTCCTCTCTCCTCCCTCCTTTCCCCTCTCCTCTCTCCTCTCTCCTCCCTCCTCTGTCCTTTCCTCTCTCCTCCCTCCTTTCCCCTCTCCTCTCTCCTCTCTCCTCCCTCCTCTCCCCTCTCCTCCCTCCTCTGTCCTCTCCTCTCTCCTCTCCCCTCCCTCCTTTCCCCTCTCCTCTCTCCTCTCTCCTCCCTCCTCTCCTCTCTCCTCTCTCCTCCCTCCTTTCCCCTCTCCTCTCTCATCTCTCCTCCCTCCTCTCCCCTCTCCTCCCTCCTCTTGCCCCTCTCCTCCCTCCTCTGTCCTCTCCTCTCTCCTCTCTCCTCCCTCCTTTCCCCTCTCCTCTCTCCTCTCTCCTCCCTCCTCTGTCCTTTCCTCTCTCCTCCCTCCTTTCCCCTCTCCTCTCTCCTCTCTCCTCCCTCCTCTCCCCTCTCCTCCCTCCTCTGTCCTCTCCTCTCTCCTCTCCCCTCCCTCCTTTCCCCTCTCCTCTCTCCTCTCTCCTCCCTCCTCTCCTCTCTCCTCCCTCCTTTCCCCTCTCCTCTCTCATCTCTCCTCCCTCCTCTCCCCTCTCCTCCCTCCTCTTGCCCCTCTCCTCCCTCCTCTGTCCTCTCCTCTCTCCTCTCTCCTCCCTCCTTTCCCCTCTCCTCTCTCCTCCCTCCTCTCCCCTCTCCTCCCTCCTCTTGCCCCTCTCCTCCCTCCTCTGTCCTCTCCTCTCTCCTCTCTCCTCCCTCCTTTCCCCTCTCCTCTCTCCTCTCTCGTCCCTCCTCTCCCCTCTTCTCCCTCCTCTTGCTCCTCTCCTCTCTCCTCTGTCCTCTCCTCTCTCCTCTCTCCTCTCTCCTCCCTCCTTTCCCCTCTCCTCTCTCCTCTCTCCTCCCTCCTCTCCCCTCTCCTCCCTCCTCTTGCCCCTCTCCTCTCTCCTCTGTCCTCCCTCCTCTGTCCTCCCTCCTGCACCAATTAGCTGTTTGACCACGTCTCCCCCCTGAAGCCCCGCCCCCTAATAAAGTGGCCTGAAGGTTTAACACTGACTGCTTCGTTTACGCCACGTTGCACGAGGCACCGCCTCTTTGTCTGCTCGCTGTTTCCAGGCTCAAACAGCTGACTGGCGCAGTGACACGAATCCACACAAGATATATGGACACACACACACGCACACACACATTTGCAGGAACAGCAATGTTAGCATGGAGCTGCTAATTAATGCGTTGTGTAGATTACACATCAACGATGGTCGCAAGGACCAGTTTGTAGGATTTAAGGGGATTTATTGCCAGAAATGCAATATTATATTAATAACTGGTTCAATGGTGTAAATCACCTGATCACCTGGTGAGTGATGGCGTATTCAGCTGGTTGCAATCTACCACTTCACCACTAGATGGCAGTAAATCCTTCACTGAGCCCCGTTGGCAGTGCACAAGAACGCATTTCCTCGTTTTGTTGCTGGTGTCGCGTTTGAACCGGCAGACGGTGAAAATGTCGTGGTGGTTACTTCTATTTTTTTAATGTATATTTGTGTTACAGATTATTTTACGCCCCAAGAGTTGGTGATTATTAGAACAATGGAAAGACTCACAAAGATAGAGTTGAGTTTTATTTAGTTTACTTTTTTGTAATATGTAATTTAACCCTTCGGTTCACATCACAAGTACTTTTAAAAACTTTTTTTATTGTTTTCGTCGGCTGACATTTCATAATTATGTCTTTTTGGACGAATCATCACTTGTTAAATTGTTTCTTACTTTAAAAACTTCTTAAAAAGTACAGCTGGTTAGTGGCTGTTTATGGGGTGTTTGTATTGATATTAAAACTAATCAATGTACTTTGTGCACTTTTAAATAAGTAATTCAATTCAGTTTATTTTGCTCTCTGAAGGCTTTACAATCCCACGGCCTCAGGAACAACTCCCCAAATAAAGATAGAAAAAGTCTTTCACAGGGAAAAAATGGAAGAAACCTTTACAGAGCAGATGTTTCAACATTTATTGTGTTATTTAATGGAATTTTTCCATTTCTCCTGGGGGTATACACACATGATCTAGCTCGCTGAAGAGTGAAGGGAACGTCTCGTGACGATGAAATGGGACAGAACAAATACATGACGTGTACATCTGTGCATGTTGAATCAGCAGCACTGAGTTGGAGGAGGAAGGGATGAAAAACATGACCGAGATATCACAATAACCTCGTTCACGTTACGAAAAGCCATTTAATTGATTTGTTTTTCCCTCTGTGGCGAGAAAGAGCTCAGGTCCAGAGCCGCCGCCGATGGACGATGGAGAGTCCTGGGAAAGGGGAAGGCCCAGAGAAAGTGCACGAGACGAGAGAAAGTGCTGGATCTCTTTTTATTATTAATCAGGGAATATCTGCCTCCTCTCTACGACACAAGTACAAGATTTACAGCTGCACGGTCGAAAGCTGGACTACACGAGGGGCTCTACGGGGCGGGGCGGGGGGAAGAGGATAGAAGGACTAAACGATCCCGTATTTGGCCAGGTCGCCGAGCTCCATGTCCCCGAAGGCTTCCCATGGGCACACCACAGTGATGTCGGTGCCCAGGCCCTCCATGCCGGGGATGTCGTCTCCGAATCTGAGCGGGTGAGACATAAGAAGACCGGATCAGCACAGACTAGGACTAAAGTCACAAAGTAGACACTTTGAAGTACAATTGTGTGTTTGTGTGTGTCTGTGTGTGTGGTCGTTCATCCATCTCACCCCTTCTGGCCGGGTTTGGGCGCCTTGCTCTTGAAGGTGCGGGCCGTCCTCTGCTTGAACTTGGGTGGAGCCCTTCGGTCGGCGGGAGCGGCGACGTCTTCCATTTCGATTATTTACTGGGAAAGAAGAAGAAGAAGAAGAAAAAAAGAAGCAAATATATGAGATCCGTTTGGCGGCGGCCTTGCAGTGAACTACTTCTCCGAGTTTATCCAAATCCAACCGGTGAAGAGAGGCCGTGGTAAAGAAAGAGAGACGGGGCTCAAAGAACAATTCCTTCTGAAGTCCCAGTGAACATCTCAGCTCTCCTTTCGTGATCCTCAGGAGGAAAAGAAGAAGCTAGAAGGCAGCACTTCATCCCTTCATCCCTTCATCCCTTCATCCCTCCATCCGTCCTTTTCTTCTCTGGAGCTTCACATGTTATCAAAGCCGAACTGCAGGTTGAACTCACCTTCTGCTGGAGTCTCAGAGCGGTTCGGTGGTGCTGTGTGATGAGTCTGGCTGCTTCCTGACTCTCTCCGTCCCTTTTTAAAGTCCTCCGTGGGGTCTAATCCCATCATGATTGTTTCATGTGCCGATTTGGCTCCGTCCTCTTCTGTAACAGCTCAGCCAGGAATAGACCAGGTGTAAATACAGTACAGGTGTACTTCAAGTTCCCCGCGATCCCTCAACGTGCAAGTTGATAAACCTTCAGCCGGCTGCTCCACTTTACCCCTCAGCATCAGACGCCACTGTTGTCCACAAGGAACTACTAAAGGAATCATTTATTTGTAGTATATGAACAATAACTCTGTGTGGATGATTTTCTGCTACTTTATACTTTCACCTCACAACATGTACTTTTAACTGCGCTCCATTAATGTGCTACTAAGCTACCTTAAACACGTGGTGTGCTTTAATGATGTGACCCGGTGTTATACTACTCATCCTCCCAGCAGTAAACACAGCATCTGAACTTGGCTCCACATTGACCAAAGAAACAAAACGATGATATAAATATTCTTTACCACAGCTTTATGTGTGAGTACATTTTGCTGGTAAAACCTATGTACCTTTACTTTACAGTGTTTCTACCTCTGCTCCAGTAAATGATCCTCGTACGTCTGACAATACGACGTCTGAATGTCTGACGGGATGCAATGTTCAGCAATTTACAAATATCACACACACCCCGACAGTAATTGTAAAATACGACAGATTGCGATATATTTTCTACTTGTATTTCTTGAACAGTTCTGTGTCCTGACGGCAGTGTCGCAGAGGTCTCCCGGCATGTGATGTGAGATCAGGGAAGCCCTGAGCCCTGAGATCAATCACTTATGACAGAAACAGAACAGAACAGCATTCAGCTCTTAATCCCTGGCCTCATGGCCCGGCCTCAGGCGATGCTGAGACGCTACTGAACGACTGAACACGCATTAATGGGACATGAAAAGACACGTGTGAGGGGGTCCAACATTAAGGTCACTGCATGATTTGGTTAGAGCATCCAATTGTGGCCCTACATCTTCATTATTTATATTGTTTGATACAGAAATTATCAATTTAAAGTCAATTTTCCAGCTTTATTTCCATTTTGTGTTAATAAATTAAAGATTGTGAGCCGTGGGTGAAAGCTCTGGAGGAGCAAACGGACCTTGAGTTACGATTTTTCTGGTAAATTATTATTTTAAAGGCCAAGAACGAGTTTTACCGTTCGTTTTAAAACTCAACCGTGAGCAGAATTTATTGTTGTTGAATCATTTATTGTTTGGATTCTCTTTTTTTCAAATGCACTAATAAAAATACAAAATAATTCACATATCCAGATGTAGTGAGTCCAGTGGAGTTTCCCGTCAGAGGCTCCATCATCTCATCCATCATCTCATCCATCATCTCATGCATCATATCATCCATCATCTCATCCATCATCTCATCCATCATCTCATCCATCATCTCATCCATCATCTCATGCATCATATCATCCATCATCTCATCCATCATCTCATCCATCATCTCATCCATCATCTCATCCATCATCTCATCCATCATCTCATCCATCATCTCGCATGAGAAAAGCAAACACTCGTAAAATAATCGTTGAAAACCTCCTTTCCCCTGTGTTTGAGTCATTGTAGGAATCGCACATTAATTCCAACGCTTGTGTTTATTGTATGTATTTGTCCAGCAAACTGTATATCTGCACAAAAAAAACACTTTTAAAAGATATTTTGATCGTAACTATGAACATCCAGCATGATGTGAGCCAGATTTCTCCAAAAATGCCTCTTAGAGTGGTCAATAAGACACTTTTTTGGAAAGATTAGGACCTAAAGAATCAGAATCTGCAACAAAAATCACAATAAAACAAAGTCTTGTCCTGTTAGGAAGGAGTTTCAGTCAAAAAACTGTGTCGTTTGGTTAAAAAATGGAAAAAATTACGTATTTTATGCCAAAAGATTGTCTGAATGGGGCATGCTGGGACTTAAAATGGCCTTTGTGCGCACGGTTTCCAAAAGGTTAATATCCAATGCATCCAATATACAGAAAAGGTCCTTTATGAATAGAATATTTAGGTGTATTGATGCATGTGAAGGGGCCTCACAGGGTTCGCTTCCCGCTCTGGTCGGTCCTTCTGTTTGGAGTTTGCATGTTCTCGGTCCGTTCTCCGGCCCTCTCCCACAGTCCAAAGACTGATTGGAGGCTTTGTTAATTAATTACTGGTTGTCTCTATTTGTGCCCTGAGGGACTGGCTCAATGTCAGCTGGGCTCCAGTCCCCCGGGACGCGATGGATTGGCTGCATTTAAGGAGCCATGAAACCCAGAAAACCCTCTTAGTGACGTCCTCTTCCTCCAACTTCAAACAATGAGGACTTTGCAGTTATTGCTTCTGCTGATGGATGGAAGCAAAACATACGTGTGCAGACGTTTAGGGCTGCTTAAAGTCTGCTGCGTAACATCGTTAAATCGATTGTGTCGTCATCATCTCAAAAGCAGACGACAGAAGCGTTTGTCTGGGATGGTTTTGTCCTGCAGAGGATTTGGAGCATCATGGTTTGGTTTGGTTATTCCTGACTGTGTTGGCTACCTGCTGTTAAGTCTATTTTCACTCACTGGCTTTTGGGATTAGACTTTGCAAAGTCACAGAAAGCCCATGCACAGTAATCATCTTGACTGAATCTCACTGTGTTTTCAGTCCTGATGTCCTCCAACACGCTTCATCACAAGATGGATGTCAAAACTAAACTTAAGCTGCTCTGTTATTTTATTGTTTTTTGTCCTGAGTCATGGACAATTACATAGTATAAATAATAATGTGCTGTTTAAGAAACACTGCACATGCATCACAAATAAGTAGTTAAAGATAAGTAGTATTAGTAGTAGTTAGTTATGTACACACACACACACACACACACACAGATCTCAGTACTTCAGGTGCCGTCAGCGGTTTCCTCTCCACTGACGCGTCTTCCCTGTGAGGCTGTAACAGGATTGGGACTTTGTCCATATGTGTCACTGCAGACTGACACACCGTGTGCGTTTTATCAGCCAAGACGATCCTGCTGAGCCCAGAGCTGATCGCCAAAAACGCACACACACACACACACACACACACACGCATGCACTCCACTCATTCTGGGTGTTTTGCTCGCTGGTGTATTATTTCCTCTTCAAATAAGAAGGTGATAAACATGAACAAGTGGAGAAAAAGGGTCATAGTGTCGTAAAGAAGTCAAGTTATAGTATTTAAAAGAAATAAGTCAGAGTATATTGTGTCCAAGAAATGGAAAGAATAAAAAGTCTGTCAAAAAATCTTTAAAAAAGCAGTGAATAGTTTATAAAATATAATTATAATGTGTTGTAGTTCATGAAAACAAATCACAGTATAGTGACAGAGCAAAAAGTAATAAACTCAAAGAAGGAAATTCAAAAAACCTTAAATATGTCATTGTCATTCGTCGGAAAATCTCATAGTTTATAATGTAGAAAAAGAAAATGTGTAATGTGTCAAAAGGCATAAAAATGCAAACATCCACTTGAACAAATGAAGGAAAGAGTCGGACGACACAGCTGTGATCAGATTTATTCCCCAACATTTTCTGTTTGTCTTGCGCCGCAGGACGCGCCACAGGACGCGCCGCAGGACGCGCCACCGGACGCGCCACCGGACGCGCCACCGGACGCGCCACCGGACGCGCCACAGGACGCGCCACAGGACGCGCCACCGGACGCGCCACAGGACGCGCCACCGGACGCGCCACAGGACGCGCCACCGGACGCGCCACCGGACGCGCCACCGGACGCGCCACAGGACGCGCCACCGGACGCGCCACAGGACGCGCCACCGGACGCGCCACCGGACGCGCCACAGGACGCGCCACCGGACGCGCCACAGGACGCGCCACCGGACGCGCCACAGGACGCGCCACAGGACGCGCCACAGGAACACCCAGCGCTCACTTCTCTTGCACAGGCGAGTAAAGTCGTGAAAAAGTTGACAAAATCACCTGAAAACCTTTTTGTTTGCGCTCCAGGAAGCGTCCTGCTCCAGAGGTTTGATGAGAGAGTTTCGTCCAATCCCACCAGACCAGGAAGTGCTAATTCCTCTTCTTCAAGGTTCGGAGATTGCCGGTTGAAATTCCTACAGTATGTCATTGTGTAACGTCGTCTCCGGTGAGGAGGTGACCATATCGTTGGTCACATTTGAAAGCCGTCCCCGTTATCCGAGCTGATGGGGATTCGCTGATTGTCTCTAACGCTCTCGAGTTAATGGAGCCCTGTGATGCATGAACGGTGTTGGAGATGGAGCGTCTGCCATTAAAACCCACTGAGACGGGTGATGAATGGACCCCATCAAGCGGCTGTCTGCTGCTGCTGTGCAGAGGTTGTTGACGGATGGGAAGAGTTCCTCCTCCATCAGTAAAACCCCGCAGGTTGAAACGGGAGGAGATGTCCAGAGAAGAGAGGCGGGTCGTGGATCTTGTAGCTCGCTCAGTCCAGCGTGAAGACGAGCGATGAAAGATGAAGCTCCCACTTCAGACGGATGCTGCGCCGCTTCCGGATAACCACAGTGTCGCTGGGCAACAACTCAGTGGACCTTAGAAAGGAGGTTTCTGAGAGACCAAGGAGGTTTCTGAGAGACCAAGGAGGTTTCTGAGAGACCAAGACTTCCACTGGGAGCATGAAGCTTTCCTTCAGGAAGTCATCGCTGAGGGACGTGCTGAGAAAGTACCGCAAAGACATCCACCAAAAGCAAACAGATGTCCGAGTGCGGAAGGTTTTTTTTTTTTTCCATTTTGGAGGACGCTCTCCAAAGAAAGCAGCGCCGTGGGCGGCGTTTGGCGGTTGGGCAGCGGTCAAAGGAATGTCTCTGGATAAACAACTGTTGCCTGTTGCAAGGGCCCAGTTTGACACGCTCGTTGGTGGGAGTTGTTACGAGAGTCCGACTGTAGGCGTCGGCGGTCACGGCTGATGTGAAGGCAACGCTCCATCAAGCCAGCGTTGAGATGAACACACAGACTACACACATCAGGAACTGGTGGAGTACCAGTTCCATCTTTCTGTCGCAGCATCTTCACCAAAAAGGTGCGACGCCCTTTTGTCAGACACAGGGAAAGCGTTGTCGATGGAGGAGAGGACTGAACCCACCGTGAAGGACCTCCTCATGGCAATATGCAACAGGAAGAAAAGAGGATTTCAGCCCACGAGGTGGAGGAAATAGTTGGTAAAGTGTTGCACGGGTCAGCACATGGACATGAACGTGATCTTAACGGAGACGAGTTGCCGTCCGAGAGGTCTCTTTACGACATGTTCAAGTTCAGACAATACAAGAGCAACCACACAGCAGATGGGGCATTTTGTCATTTAGTCATTTAATATTAACATTTAACATTTTCAATGCAATGTTTACAATGGTTACAGTGAAAGGTGCACTTCATATTACAGCTCTTGAACAGGATTTATTCAACTAAACTGTGCATAATATATAATTAAAATAATACACAAATAAAGATGAAAACTATAGTAATAATATTGAGTAGTAGAAAATTGCGATTTTTAAAAATGAAGGAAAATATAAGTCATCCCAATGTTCCTGCTTTGTTACTCAGTATAATAATTAATGAATAAAAAGGTTCTTGCTCCTTTTTTACATTGTTCCATTGTAATTTATTCAAAGAAGACAAAGTTTCCTCCCATAATCCCTTTTCTTACAGGATGCACCAACAAGTATTCTTACAAGTATTCTTACCTTATTGTGTGTACCTGGTACACACAATAACACACAGTCTGGGATCTAAATCTTTATCTCTCTGTGCTGTCACGCTCGTGTAAGAAGCTTTATTTTCTGTCAGAGTTGCTGTGTCACCGTCGCAGACGTCACCTGTTCTGCATGGACAGACGTCGTGACGCTGAGCGTCGGCCTCATTTGCAGTATTAGCGTTGCCCCGTTGCACCATGGGAGCAAACATCCCACCCAAGACCTGAAAATAAGGCCAGACTCGTCACGGCTTTTTGTTGTTGTTTTAATCTCACGATGTGTGTTGGTGTTGTGATGTGATGTCTCCCACTAGTTCTACTTTGGGACATTTCACTGGTGGGAAAAGCTTTAAGGGGCTTTTTGTTGTGCTTCTTCAATATGTGCATAATTATATTTGTGTTTTATTGAGGCAAAGAAAACAGTTTCCAGGGTTCTGACCCTTCTGTCCCGGAGGGTTCGTTGTATTTTTGTGCTTTTCTCTTCGCTCTGTGGTCGACTCACCGAGCGATCTGACCACAACATTTATAGCAGATTCCTCCGTCAACGGGAAAATGTTAGAAATCACTCAATGAAACGTTAAACTTCATATAAACGATTCTTCTGGAGTTTAACAATTGCCTCATTGTTATAAATACATCTGCACTCCAGAGGCTTTAGTGTTAACGTCAACACGTGGCGCTCTGGTGTTTCTGGACTTTTCTGTCTCTGACAAATGTTTTATTGTTCGTCTCGGCTGTTTAATAGTTGATCCTCTGTTATTATTTGTGGTATTAATCAATACTAAATCTTTCTGTTAAGTATTTTGCAGTCAAGATACTCTGCAAAGGTAATATGCTCTTAATCTATTTATACGAAATCCTGGTGAACGCACAAATAGTTTAAATATCACTATTGACATATTGTCACAGTTACACACTTCCAATTTAGTATTATTATTATTCGTGTGTTTTTTTTTTATTGTTAAAGAGTTTGGTTTGGGATGTTTACTGATAATTATTAAGTTATCTTAGTTTCCACTTTTTTCTCTTTTTTTGGAAATAAATACCTTTTTTTATTATTATTATTTTTGGAAAATATTATTATTTTTTTGGAAATAAATACCTTTATTTATTATTATTATTATTATTATTATTATTATTATTATTATTATTATTATTATTATTATTTATTTATTTATTTTTGGAATTAAATACCTGTTTTTATTATTATTACTTTTGGGAAATATTATTATTTTTTCGGAAAATTAATACCATTATTTATTATTATTATTATTTTTCATTATTTTATTTTTGGGAAATAGATACCTTTACTTATTATTATTATTTATTTATTTATTTTTGGAAATAAATACCTTTTTTTGGGGAAACAAATAGCTTTTGATTTTTACATTATATAGAAAATATAATAAATCGGTTGTATGTTACCTACACTTTAGACAATTTGCAACATAAAGGGGGATAACATTTACACTCACACCGTCGTGTCCTGTAGTAACAGCTGTTCTTGGAGGAACAGTCAGTGAACAGTGAGCGGTCGGCTGGGAGCCGAGTCCCTCCTGTGGACGACGTCCTGAGATGCAGTCCAGTGATCCAGGTCCCTCGTCGGCCTCCTGGCTCACAATCTGCTTCTTCAGTCTTAACCGGGCCTCAACACGCGTCGACAGCGCACGGCGGCACGAGACACGAGACACGATGACAACAAAGTTGCTCTAAAGATGCAACTAATGAGAAACAGCAACAACCGTGTTTGATGTTTCACAGACCCGATTGTTTTGGTGCAGCTGACCTTTGACCTTATTGTCCTCGACCTCAGATTGCCAGCGCGCCGCAGTGCACACGCTCCCACCTGTCACCTGTCGCGCGCTGACACGTAGCCGCCCGACGCATCGACCCGCACCTGGCCGCTTCTCACGGGAAGGCGACACACACGACCCCCCCGCTCTGAGTCCAACGGCTGCAGAGTGTCCAGGACGTTTTTCCCTCCGCTCGCTTCTCCTCGCCTGCCGACCCTGAAACATGCTGATCGCGCTGTTTTTATCCCTCCTGGTGTCTTCGGCCGCGGAGAAAGGTAAATCGATTGTATTCTCGAGCTCTTCTCTCTGCTTTTCAGTGCGGACGGATCAAGCGTGCCTTGAAACTCAAATACGAGAATCTACATTTTGTAAAAGTTGTTTGTCTCGTCAAACCGTCAAATGTTGTGCGAGTGTGTACGGTGTGTGTGAGCTGAATAGTCTCCTATTGACCACGTGGTTGACATCTCCGGGTGGATCGCCATGAGCAGACGTTCACGGTCACCAGATGATGCACCTTGCCTTGACTTTAGTGATCCCTCGACTCGCTTATCTCGTGATCTCAACACCGACTTGATGGATTGCCCCATAATATTGCCCTCAATGTTCAAGTAGTTCCCACACAGTGAATCCTATTCTGTGGAGATCTCCTGAGGTTTCCTGCAGAGACACTGTGAGGTTCACATTTGTGGTGATACTGTCGACACGAGGACTGAGACTGTCAGCTCCAAAATATGTTGAATTGTGTATTTTTCTGTCCCAGACGGTGCCTTTCCCAGACTGACTGACACCCAAGCTGTCGAGGCCTTCGTGGACTCTGCTGATGTGGTGGTCATCGGATTCCTGGAGGTCAGACATGAAAATTGCATTGAAAGAAACAAAAAAAAAAGTCTAAACCACAGGCTCAAAAATCATCTTTTTGACATCTTTTATTTAATAAGCCCACAGGGGGGAGGGGCTGTGTTTGATGGCTGAGTTCATTATGCCAACAGGCACGCGGCGAACAACACACGATCAGACCAATTAGCTGCGAGCGAGACTCAGAGGGCTCCGAAAACACAGCTTCTGTTTGCACCCTGCTGTTTGGGATGCTGTTGTCACGGCTAGAGTTGGAAGAAGAATAGATTTCCCGCGGCCACACCTTTGGCAGCGCTGGTGCTACGAGGACGGAGAGAAAGAGAGAGAGAGAGAGAGAGAAAGAGAGAGAGAGCGGCTCGCCATCCCACGGAGGCGAGCCCTTTGGCCAGACTGTGTGTGTGCGGGGGAAGATGGCGGCCACTTGACAGGAAAGACATGCATATCTGAGGACTTGTGGGATTGGCTTCATTGGCTTTCTGGTAAACAAAACGTGGGGAGAAGGATCAAGAGAGGAGGAAGGGAAGAGAGAGCACATGAGGATAAGGCACAGCTGGACCAAAATATTGGTGCCGTGACTCACTGGGAAGGAACACACATTACAGGCTGCGAAATGATCAAATGCGATGCCACAGCTCCTGCAACGCTGCCTCAGAATAGACGTGATTCACCTTCCTTTGAGTCTGCCCCCACACTCCCGGTATACTCCTCTGTTCCTCCATTCCTTAATCTTTAAATGCCCCCATCACTTTTTTTAAATTTACGTATTCTTGGTGGAAAGAGGATGAGCTACAGGAGCCAGTTTTAGGAAGCTACGCCGCTATCGACCGCTAACGGAACCATCCGGTAGAGAACGGTCGTTTGTTAAAGATACGATTGATCCCTCGACTTCTAGTAAAAAGTACAACATTTTCCTGGAGTGTGAAGTATAGAAACACTTATATAAACAGAGCAATACGACACATATCCTTGTCAGGGGGTCTCAGAGGGCTACCTGGATTTAAAAGACAAGAAATGTCACTGCAGATAATAATGACTCTGTCCCCCCTCACAGGGAGAGGAGAGTCGCGGCTATCAGGAACTGGTTTCAGCTGCTAAGCTCGTGGACTCCGTCCCTGTGGCCTTCTGCACCGTGAAGGAGGTGTGGGCGGACTACAGCCTCTCCTCAGACACCATCAGCATTTTCAGAAAGGTATTCTGCACCACCGGGCCTCTTTTTCAATGAGGGAAGTGATAAACCGGCAGTGATACGCGAGGTAGACTGAGAACAATGAGCCTTCACGTTAGCCTGTAGACGATATTGCTTTAAAAAATTACAGTAAAAGGAAGATGGAATAAAAATGATGATGATGATGATGTGTCATGTGATCCAGGCGGATAACCACCAGGACAACCTGGTCGTTGACACAGTCAAGAAGTTAGAAGCTGACGGTCTTGTAAACTTCATCACCACCAACGAGGTCCGATACATCACAGAGTACAACCAAGTGGTACGTCCCGTTCATGATGTCATCCACTTCCTGTTAATGTGTCCTGCTCATGCTGTCATCTACTTCCTGTTAATGTGTCCTGCTCATGCTGTCATCTACTTCCTGTTAATGTGTCCCGTTCATGATGTCATCCACTTCCTGTTAATGTGTCCTGCTCATGCTGTCATCTACTTCCTGTTAATGTGTCCCGCTCATGCTGTCATCCACTTCCTGTTAATGTGTCCCGCTCATGTCATCTACTTCCTGTTAATGTGTCCTGCTCATGATGTCATCTACTTCCTGTTAATGTGTCCTGCTCATGCTGTCATCCACTTCCTGTTAATGTGTCCCGCTCATGCTGTCATCTACTTCCTGTTAATGTGTCCCGCTCATGTCATCCACTTCCTGTTAATGTGTCCTGCTCATGATGTCATCTACTTCCTGTTAATGTGTCCCGCTCATGATGTCATCTACTTCCTGTTAATGTGTCCCGCTCATATCATCTACTTCCTGTTAATGTGTCCCGCTCATGTC
Organism: Clinocottus analis; assembly: GCF_023055335.1. Taxonomy (NCBI): domain Eukaryota; kingdom Metazoa; phylum Chordata; class Actinopteri; order Perciformes; family Cottidae; genus Clinocottus; species Clinocottus analis. The sequence continues at coordinate 4,248,156 of NW_027175998.1, read as the reverse complement.
ATCTACTTCCTGTTAATGTGTCCTGCTCATGATGTCATATATATATATATATATATATATATATATATATATATATATATATATATATATATTATATATATATTTATATATATATATATATATAATATATATATATATTTATATATATATATATATATATATTATATATATATTCCATATATCCTATATTTCAGATTATTATTCATGAAGCAGCATTACCAATGTTTTATCTTTCTTAGTTACACAGTTTTGAACTACTGTTGCGTAGTTATTCCTTGACAATGTATCATTTAAATAAGTTAGATTTACATTTTAAAAAAAGAAATATTTCCCTCTGAAATGTAGTGTAGTACTACATGTTTAAAAGTTGTACTTGGGCGACTGTGGCTCAGTGGTCAGGAAGTATTCAACATGAACGGCGGGAAGTAGTCGCACAAATGTCAGTGCAAAGAGAAAACAACACAATGACCATATGATGACGACATGAAAATAAGCCACTCATCCCTCACCCTGAAAAAATATATATATATGCTGTATATATACTGTGTATTATATGACCCCATCTTGTGTCTCCTCAGACCGCAGTGGGCCTGTTTAACTCAGAGGTGAAGACGCACCTCCTGCTCTTCACCACCAGGGGGAGCAAAGACTTCACTGAGCTGAAGGAGCGGCTGGGCGCGCTGGCCCCGGACTTCACGGGCAAGGTGAGAATACTCAAAACGACTTAGTTCCCAATACTGCCGAGTCATCTTTATTCGATTATAGCAGAAGTTTCATTTCTGTGTGATTTAACCCTTTGTTTGGTGTTCGGGTCTGTGGGAAAAATAATATGATGCATTATTTTTTCAAACTCAGACTTATTGCCCCTGGCTCATTTTCTGCAAAGAACATATATCAGACAAAATGTTCATCGACCACACACCATAACCCCCACCCTCTCCCCAAACACACACACACACACACACATTTATATTACATACAGGGTGGAAATTGTGAACCTGAATGAAATTATTTACCATATTTGCTGTTTATATCGCTTCTAGTTGGGATGAAGAAAACATCTGTTGAGTATTTTAACATCAAATTGTTTGATTGTGTTGAATTAAAAAATTCAGCTGGTCCAACAGACCCACAAAAAAAAAATGAACACCATACGAGGGTTAAGTCCTGAAATCTGTGTCCCAGTTGTTGTTCGTGCTGATTGACGGAGCGGTGAAGTCCAACTCCCGGTCCCTGGGCTACTTCGGCCTCAAGCCTCAGGACCTCCCACGGGTGGGCATCTACGACGGGGCCTCTGACATGAAGTGGCTCCTGCCGGCCGGGGAGATCTCCACTGAGCGCGTGCGGGACTTCTGCCGGTCCTTCCTCCGAGGGGAGCTGAAGGTGAGCTGCTGGCCTCCGGAGTGAATCACACACGGACGGTTCTGTGTTACAACCACGACAGCCGGTTAGCATTTTTCAGCAAATTGAAGTGCGAAAGCGGCGTTGAGTCATCGTGAAAGTAGAAGTGTGAGTGAGGTGCAAGCGCGGCAGCAACGCTCAGCACGTCTGACTGTAAAGTACACACAACACAACACACAGGGAGCCTCACGCTGGGCACTAATGTGCTGCGTGACGTCGCGTCTGAAGAGCTTCAACGACACAGAAGGACGAGAAAACACTCAAGTCCTTTGATATAAGAAGCTGAAATAATAAGAATGTAGGTGACAGATGTCATTTAAATATATATATACATAATATCTGATGTAGATCAGTTTGTGATGCACAATGCAGTTCAAGGCAGGCGTCACATACACCAGGTTTCCAACAGATTTAGAGGACAGATGTTATTTTAAATAGTCTCTTCAGTATTCCCTCAATGTTTCAGTACAATTATCAACAACCAGCCCAAATCTCTGGTCCTGTTTTCAGCCTTGAAGCTGTTCTGTTCTGGCTCCATCACAGTTTCTTCTGCTTCCTACAGCTTCACCGCTTCAACAGGAGGACTGACACTCCTTTGAAACCGTTGAGTAAACTCTGCAAATGTGGTTAATAATTTGATTTACATCGCCCCAAAATCACAATTTGGCCTCAAAGGGCTTTTCAGTCTGCACAGCAGATATTTAACCCTTTGAGTTTCTCTCTCCTGTTGAATCGTTGAATATTCGTCTGAAACTGAGTTACTTCAGATTCCTCTCAGATGGAACTAGAAGTTGGAGACACTGGATGCATCTCTCAGAGCTTTCCTCTGATCGTAGCTCGTCTACATTAAACACACCCGTGGTGAACGAGTGTCACGTGTTCACTCTTCTTCTGTGGTGTCACTTCTTTGTGTTTTTCAGGAGGTGAAGCAGGCGGGAGCAGAGGCCAAAACAGAGCTCTAGACTCCTGGTCTCATGTAAATGAACTGCTGTGTGTGAAATAAAAAGAGTCTTTCTCCTGTGAAACGACTGTGTGTGTGTGTGTGTGTGTGTGTGTGTGTGTGTGTGTGTGAGAGAGAGAACAGAATGTCTAATAGATAGAGAGAGAGATAGAGAGAGAGAGAGAGAGAGAGAGAGAGAGAGAGAGAGAGAGAGAGAGAGAGAGAGAGAGAGAGAGGGGGGGGGGGGGAGGGGGGGAGAGAGAGAGAGATGGATGGATGGATGGATGGATGGAGAGAGAGAGAGAGAGAGAGAGAGAGAGAGAGAGAGAGAGAGGTGGATGGATGGACGGGGAGAGAGAGAGAGAGAGAGAGAGAGAGAGAGAGAGAGAGAGAGAGAGAGAGAGAGAGAGAGGTGGATGATGGACGGGGAGAGAGAGAGAGAGAGAGAGAGAGAGAGAGAGAGAGAGAGAGAGAGAGAGAGAGAGAGAGGTGGATGGATGGACGGGAGAGAGAGAGAGAGAGAGAGAGAGAGAGAGAGAGAGAGAGAGAGAGAGAGAGAGAGAGGTGGATGGATGGACGGGGAGAGAGAGAGAGAGAGAGAGAGAGAGAGAGAGAGAGAGAGAGAGAGAGAGAGAGAGAGAGAGAGAGAGAGAGATAGATAGATAGATAGACGGATGGATAGATGGATAGATGGATGGATGGATGGATACTTCATTAATCCCCATTCATTTGTCATCACAGACAACAACAGACAAAAAACACACGACAAGAAAAAACACCAGAACTTGGCGTATGAAAACAACAAATGAAACAAGACAACAAGACTCATAACCGACATAGAAAGACGCTTAAATCTAAAAACACAACTAAAGGCGTTCATTAAGAAACGGAACGCTTTGGCATCCTGAATCTCACTGAGTGAACCTCTGAGTCCAAAACATTGACTTGTATGTGTGTCATGCGTCCCCATGTATTTAACTGTGTGTGCGTGTGTGTGTGTGTGTGTGTGTGTGTGTGTGTGTGTGTGTGTGTGTGTGTGTGTGTGTGTGTGTGTGTGTGTGTGACCCCGGCTGCGGTCTGGTCCGCGGGCCACAAGCTGTTGGCCTCGCGTCGCAGAGACCTGGCGCAGTTTGTGTGTCTGTCCGCTCACGTTAATGTCAGCGGCACAACACACACCGCCCTCACGGTGACTGACAGGGGGGCGGGGCCAGGCCCGTAAAGTTTCAGGACGGAGTCGTCCTGGACAAGAACAAGCATGTCAATAAATACATGCACATGATTAAAAAAAAAAAAAGTACCAACGATGAATAGCGAGGAATCCCACGCAGCATTTGACTCAAAGACATATCGGCCTCTAAATGCGTGTTTCGCAGTAAAAAAAAGCTCTATAAAAGCCAAACAGACGGGTTTTGGAGCGCAGACATCAAGAGGGAAAAGGTTGTGAGCTCGGCCCAGAAATACGCCGTCGAGCAAGAGGGGAATTTCACTCGGGACCAGTGTAATTACTGGTGCTGCTGCCAGGCGGACGCGTCCGGCGGGATGGAGGAGGCCTGGCGGGGGGACGCTGCGCACGCGCCGGACGGGAACATGGAGCGCGTTCACGGCTGCGGATGAGACATGTATGACGTAATGAAGGCAGCAGCAGGTCACCTGTAACTTCAGGTCACGTGTGTGACGGGTTCAGTAGCATGTTGGTGTTTTATTACGCGAGGAAGAGACGCAAAGATCAGCAGTTAGGGTCCAAATATTGTACAATAATTGCTCTAATTATGTTATTTTCAAAAACTATTCTTCAGTGGTCTGTGTGTGTGTCTGATAGATAGATAGATAGATAGATAGATAGATAGATAGATAGATAGATAGATAGATAGATAGATAGATACTTTATTAATCTCCAAGGGGAAATTTGTTGTCAGAGTAGCGCCCAACACTTTACAGACACCAAATGTAATAAACTAAACACACAAAATAAAATAAAATGAAAGAACAGGGATGAACAATATAACCAAAATAAATAAAAAAAATATTTATATATATATATATATATATATATATATATATATATATATATATATATATATATATATATAAATATATATATATATTTATATATATATATATAGTTCATTATTCTATGATTTTTCTTCTTGACTTGATTTCTTATGTGAAACAGTAGATTTTTTTCTTCTCTTCTACACTGTAAAGCTCATGAAACCTTTAAATGAAAGTGACGCCACAAACAGACGATGATTTTATAGATTACAAGTCATTCCTGTAGATGAAAAATTATAGAAAGTAAAATGAGCCCAACATCACACACACAACCTCCAGCGTTTCTGAAGGAAGATCGTGTGAAACACTGATGGGGGCCATTTTCTGCACCATGAGTACTTTTCTGCATACTATGAAGTACATTTTGCTTACTTTTACATCAGTGTTTTCACTTAGGCTACTTTTACTTAAATACAGGAAACTCAAACAGTAGTCGGGTACAGTGTGGTTCATTATTAAATGTTTTACATGTTGTCATTAGAGTTATGTCTCTCTCTGGTCCTGCAGGAGATCTGCTATCAGCCCACTAAGCTGATAAGATAAAATAAGATAAGATAAGATGTCTCCTAGTAGTTTCACTGTCTATGATACGGAGCATCATTATTGAATTAATTGCAAAAACAAGTTCACTTTTAAATCCACTCTCCCTTTAACCTCCGCACTGTTACATGCTGCTCTCGCTCCTATTTTACATTCATTCACGTTCCTCATCCATAAATCAGAATCCATCCTTCCTTGACGTTCAGTGGGTGTTTTACAGGAAGTTAAGTGACACCTTGCTGAGGTCACACACGCTCTTCTACCTACAACCGAGACTGTTGTCTGGCAGCCGTGAGCCTCCACACACGCACCCGGAGGTAACGGTTTGTAAAGGAAAGTCTGAACGCTCGCCTGCAACTGATCATTTAAAGCTTGTTTGTTGCAACCCAGTGATGCGTGTCATGCCAACGTTGTCTCCAGACCTCTTTTCCCCTGTGTTTGGGTGGTTTTCCCCGTGTTTGAGTCGTTGAGTTTTGGGAAAAAAATGTATATCTGCAAAAAAAAATCACTTTTAAAAAGATTTTTGGATTGAACATCCAGCATGATATGAGCCGGATTCCCCAAAAAAGCCTCCTGGCGCGTCAATAAGACACCTTTATGGAAAGATTAGGACGTAAAGAATCAGAATATGCAACAAAAATCACAATAAAACAAAGTCTTGTCCTGTTAGGAAGAAGTTTCAGTCAAAAAACTGTGTTGTTCGGCTCAAAAATGGAAAAATTATGTATTTTATGCCAAAAGATTGTCTGAATGGGGCATGCTGGGAGTTAAAATGGGCGCAGGAGGATTTTTGTGTACGATTTCCAAAAGGTTAAACTTGCAGGCAAAGACAAAAGAAGATGAAATAAAACATTGAAATACTAAACAGACTCTTTGCTGTTTGGTACACTTTAAGATAAACCTGCTGCTAACTCGGATCCCTCGCCGTTATTGCTCGTATAGGATTCATTCATTTCTGATTTTAATAAAAAACCTTCTGAAGCCGCGTCTCCACATGTCAAGGTCCATAAACAACCTGTAGATTTAAAGGATGGGAAGGAGAAGAAAGTTACAAACAACTCTCCAGCGCTGCGATGAGAGGAACACACATGGGAAACAGAAAATAAATATATATAAAGCGATTAAACACAATAACAAATATAATAACAATGGTTTAAAGTCATACTGCGCTTTTCTGAACCCTCAAAGACGCTTTATACATGAAATCTTCACACACTGATGAGAGGAGCTGCCACATCAGGATTATTTAACTTTCATACTACGTCGTCGCAGCTACGGGAGACATTTTGGGGTTAAATGTCTTGCTCAAGGGCACGTCGACCCTCGCTCGCTTTGGGGATCGAACGGTCACCCCAAAATAATATATGTGATGCAATATAACATTTTAAACATAAATGAAATACATTATTCATTTATGAGCACCCTCTGATATTATGCATATGAATACATGCATGACGGGATTGTATTCATTATAAAATAGAAGAACTTTTAATTATAAAAAATGTCATTATAAATTAGCTATAACTTTATGATTATGCTTAGGGTTTCAGAAATACCACTGATGGTGACACATTCTTATCCAACAAGAAAAAGAACTAAAATTGATTTTTAAATGAATTTAAAATCTAGTCGTAACCTGACAGGGAAACAATGTAGTGACTTTAAAACGGCTGAAACGTGTTTTCTTCTCATTCTGGTCCTGGTGTTGTAAAGATTGGGCCTTAAAATATTTGACCAGAGAGGAAACCACCTGATGTACAAGAAGACAAGAAGATAAGTTGCACTTCAAGGTGTTATTTCATCACACGGTCTCTCCGTGCACCTGTGCGTGTGAGTGCGTGTGTGTGTGTGTGTGTGTGTGTGTTACGCCGGACACACAGGAAGTGTGTAAACCCAGACTAACAGTAAATAAAAGAGAGCATTACTCATCCCCCAAATGAAGTGATTTCAAAGCCAAGATGCAAAAACAACAACAACAGGAGTCAGAAACCAGACACTGTATTTCCAGGGATGCTGTGGCATTGTTTCCCCCCCCCCCCCCTCCCCTAAACCACAGACATGGACGCCGGACCAGACACTGAAATTACACGGCATGCAGTCCAAGACAAATCCCTGACACCAGGAATAACGCTAGACTCTGTGAAACACGAAGGACACCAAGGTCACCCTGCAGCAGCTCTTCTCAGAAGCTGTCGCTGTGGGATGGATGGAGCTGTTTGGGGTCCCTCTGGGGTCTATATATACACACACACATGGAGTGATAAGTGTGCATAAAGCTTTGGGTATGTAGTCAGTATTTACGTTGCAACACGGTCCAGGACCGAGCTGCAGACTCAAAATACAACATTTAGTTATTTTGTCATCGCGCAAACAAGAGGAGCTGCATCCAAAGCCGCACATGCACCATGCAGTTCGTCCAACGCGCTTATATTTAGCCGTATATATATCTGCTGGAATACATCAAGCGAGGCCACGCACCGGCCACCGGCTGGCGGGTCGAGGGCCGTGCCTGGTGTGCATCTGGCCGGCAGCTCGGCCCAGGATGCGTCTGTAAATAGCGACTGGCTGCGGTTCTGGTGGGACTCTGCAGCACTCTAATTAAGCTCTGTCGCATAACGAGGCTCCCTGCTGTCCCGTGTCACCCGATTAGTAGCCTGTGGTGGGGCCGGGCTGTAGTTTGGGGTTTGTGTGGGTGGAGCGCAGCGGAGCAACACAACAGCGATGGCAGACCTCATGTTGGAGAATCAGCCCTGCAGCAGGCGCCCCGATCACAATCCAATCACATTGGAAGGGTATTTTATAGAGATCAGTAACACCACCGGTTTGGACTTTTGAGGGGGTTTGTTGCATTATTTATACTCCGGTGATGAGGGCAAAGGAATTTACAGGAGCGGTAAACACGCCGAGTATAAAAATTGATTCGGTTTGACCTCGAGGGGAGTGATTGACAGGGAATGAAGACATGCTGTGGGAGGAAATATGAGAAAATTACTGTACCCAAAAGCCAGAGGGAGAAACTATTTTAATTCAGGAATTCAGGAATTAAATTCATCTGTGGGAGCTATTGGAGTTCTTTAGAATTAAAAGGTGAAATATGTCCCAGTGTGTGTATTTGCATGTGTGCATGTGCAGAAGGGGAATCCCCTAAAGTTAGTCCTGCTTCCATCATGTCACTCCGATTGTCTTGGATCGGCCACAAGTATATGTTTACATACAGTACACGCACTGTGCATATACTACATGTACTGTACACGCACTGTGCATATAGTACATGTACTGTACATGCACTGTGCATATAGTACATGTACAGTATATACACTGTGCATACAGTACATGCTCTGTGCATATATTGCATGTACTGTACATGCACTGTGGATATAGTACATGCACTGTATACACTGTGCATATAGTACATGCACTGTACATGCACTGTGCATATAGTACATGTACAGTAGATCACTGTGCATATAGTACATGTACTGTACATGCACTGTGCATATAGTACATGTACTGTACATGTACTGTGCATATAGTACATGCACTGTACATGCACTTTGCATATAGTACATGTACTGTACATGCACTGTGCATATAGTACATGTACTGTACATGCACTGTGCATATAGTACATGTACTGTACATGCACTGTGCATATAGTACATGCACTGTACATGCACTGTACATACAGTTGAATGTCTGGAATGTTTGTGGCCGTGTACGTTTCCGCGCGGGTGAACGGGTTTTTTGGGACTCTGTGCCAGGCCTGCGTGGGCACGGAGGGAAAAGCTTCATGACAAAGTGGAAGCGGAAACGTTGACGTTGGATTACCCCCTCCCTCCCCCGGCCAATCAGAGGGCTCCCTCGGGTCAGAGAAAGGAGGTGGACTTCAGTATATAGTGACCTGGAATCGGGGGGAAAAAAGCAGAGCAAATTCATCGAAGCAAAGAAGAGCGCACAGTCAAGAAAGCAACTTTTCCTTCAGAGTGAAAGCGACTACGAGGCACCATGAAGACTCTGATCCTCCTCTCCATCTGTGCCCTCCTGTCAGTGTGCTGGTCCATGGGAGGTAAGGACAGACTCGTCCCATCGCCGCAGTGATTCCTGAGATTTACCTCCGTCATTTGGAGCGATGCAGACGTCTGCAGTGTCTCTACTAAAGTGTTGTTCTCTGTGATTCCCCAGCTGTTGAGCCAGAGGTTGTGGTGGACCCTGCTGCCGACACAGAGGCCGACGCTTCACCCGCTGACCCCGCCGACATCGCTGACCCCGCTGACTCAACTGACCCCGCCGACATCGCTGACCCCGCCGACCCCGCCGACCCCGCCGCCGCCCCAGATTCATCCTCCTCTTCCTCCTCCGAATCCGATTCGTCCTCGCCGTCCGACTCCAACTCTTCCTCAGACTCTTCCGCATCTGACTCCAACTCCAGCTCCAACTCCTCTTCCTCCTCCTCTTCCTCTTCATCCTCCTCCTCCTCCGAATCGTCCTCCTCTGAGTCCAACTCCTCAGCATCCGACTCCTCCGCCTCCGACTCGTCCTCCTCTTCTTCTTCGTCCTCCTCCTCCTCATCTTCATCCGAGTCAGCCAGCGCGGAGGTCATGCAACATGCTACAGGTAGAATCTTTGCATGGTTTTTAAACTATTTAAAGTTTTGACTGTAAAACCAAGAAAATATATATTTTGCTGAATGATTTCGTGCTGCTCGTCCTCGCAGCGTCTCCTGTGGTGATGAAGAGAGACCTGGCTGCTGTTCTCCTGAGGAGGAGACGAGCTGCTCCAGGAGGAGTCCTCACCCCCTTGCAGCTGGAGAGGTACACTTATCTACTCTGTTCCTTAATGCAAAGTTCCTGTTAGACAAAACAACCCAGAACCCAGAAGTCTGGGAGGTTTTGCATCCCTTCTTACCCCCCCCCCCCCCCCCCCCCCCCGCTCTCCTGCAGCCTGAGCGAGGTGTGTGAGCTGAACATCGCCTGCGACGAGATGGCCGAGACCGCAGGCATCGTCGCCGCGTACGTGGCCCACTACGGACCCGTCCCCTTCTAAGATGAAGAGGCCAGAACTGTTTGTTTTTTGTCGCAGAACAGTGCGGCAGCAAAAGGTTTGGCCCATGTTACGTTATGATGCGAGATGGAGATTTTATTTTGAATGCGCACGTCGTTGCACAAGTGACCGGCTTTAATGGTCGTGTAAGAAGAGGCCTCGTCCAGGCTTTCAGAGAGAGGCACATGGAAACACAAGCCTGTGAAGTATTTAGGACACAAGATTATATTATTCTCTACGTCCGTAGTATAATGCAATGAACAAGTGAAGATGTATGTTAATGTATTGGTGTTTTTTTACTTTGTGCTTCAGCATTACTTCAATTAGAAGTAGTAGTTCCAGTAAGTAGTGGACGCAGTGTTGAGGCGCTGTAGTTTTAGTGTAGTGTACAGTGTGTGTAGAATGCACATCAGTTATCTGTAAGGACTGTAATCAACTGCCTCTGGGTTTGAAAAATAAATTATTTTGTTTTGTCAAATTGTTTGTCTTTCCCTTGATGATTAAAATGTTTTGATGGGATTCTGATGAAATGAATGACATCACACAGGTGAGCTTTCCCTTCAGGTTCCTCTCTACAAATGACACCTTACGCATGCAAGTAGTCCTGAAATCCATTATTATTATAGATAATATTCCATATTATTGATGCTGACTAAGATATATTCTGCAGAGGACTAGAATGAGATTATCTCTCATACATAAACATGCACAATACACATGGCTTCATCATCAGACAGAGCAACAGTGCTCCATACAGCAAGCATGCTGTTCTCATTTTGACCACTAGAGGGCAGCGTTGATCAGTCAAACAGGTGAATAAATTATATGAATATTAAATTATAATCAAATCCCGACCGAAATAATCATATACATTATACACAACATTGTCCAGATTCCCACTTTGACATTTATGGATCACATTTCCATAAATTGTGATTCTAATAAGACGTAATTCTGCGCAGAGAAAAACCAAACAAAAGGCCTCGCTCTATCGGTACATTTCATTCTTCAAACAAGATGCTGGAGATGTCAAAAATATTCTGCCTCAAAAGATGCCGGAGCGTGAAAAACATTGCCGGGAAGAGATAAGATAAACCGTGTGCAGCCTCATCGTCGGGCGTGGCCTCTGCTCATTCACTGGGGCGGAGGGACACGTGGATGAACCGCTGTGTGGCCGACTTAGTTCAGCCCAGATTAGATTAGCAGTTATAAGAAGTGTGAGGAGATTTATGCATTGCTAAAAATCCCTTCTTGCATTCACAGTTTGAACAAAATAATGCCTCCATTCATAAAGACCAGTGACGGTGACTTCCTGTTTTTAATTGGACGGTGCAACCGATTTACACATTTAGTAAATCTTTACTGAAGCGTTCATTAGGTTTGATGGTTAAGTACCTGTGCAACAATAGCAAGTAAAAGTCCTACATGCATTAAGAAAATACTTCTGTGTATTACTGTGGAGCTGATGAACTTCAGTACAGTTAGTTTTTCCAGTGGTTCCCAGCATAGGGGTCGGGTCCCCTTCGTAGGGTCACAAGATAAATCCAGAGGGTCCAGAGATGATTAATGGGAGAAGAAGAAAAAAAAGACCTTTTTTGTAGGTCTTTCAAATATTTGCTTCTCTGAAATATTGTATACTTCTACCTCTTTGGGCCATGGACAGGCATTTGAATGAAACCATGCGAGAAGTTGAGAGGAAATGTCTAAAAACTCCCCGACAAGATATTGCTTTTTTTTTTTTATCTCTGAGAAGTCCCAAGCTAAAGCGTTCAGGTTTTAATGCATGACGTTGGGTGTGACCTCAACATGTACTTGAGTACAGTACTTGAGTAAATGTACATATTCAGTCGACCGTGTAGGAAAGAGTCTCGTGGTTGTCCGTACGCTGCGGCACAGTTGTGCGGCCTCGATATTGACATATTGATAATCCATCTCATGTCATGTGCAACTTTGTTAACAACATGACAGCACAACAGCGTCCTGAACATGGGCTGAGTTTCATGCCCAGATACCTAAAAAACACATCAAATAAAGGTGATTATTGTTGATAACGTTTATGATACTTTGAGATAAGGAGCGTGTTTGTCACGCTGAACTGTGCACTGAACTTTTTTTTCTTAAAATTCTTCATTTCAATCATGCTTCACTATAGATAAAACTGACAGGAGAGCAATAAATAATCCCTTATCATAACCATTATACAGGGTTAAATAGATTGGATAATGAGGAAACCTTTCAAACGATGACTCAAGGGGTTCCTGGAAAAACATCTTTCAATCAGGTACCATTTTGATTTATTTTATTTCAAAATCATCATTATGGAGACAAAATATACAACTTTTAACATCAAAAGTCAAAATCAATTAGTTAGATGCACATTCATCTGTTTTCAAACTACATATTCCTTGAATACAATTATCTGTCTGAATTAAGAAATATTTTTTACACCTTAAAACGATGCGATAAGGATCTCAAGGTGTCTTTTATACACCGTAAGTTAAACATCCGCAAGTTTAGTGCGGATGTGATCCTGGCTGTCTCTACCCAAAGACTGAGTGGACGTCTACAGCTGGGAGAGTTTTTTAGTGTCGCCAAATAAATCTGCTGAATTTCTTCCATCGTCTATATATATAAAGTTTATTTCTGCAGCACACCTTTGAGACAAGTTTTCAATCACACGTGCATTAAACAAGGTTGATCTTTAGCTATACATCTCTTCTAAAGGGCTGGTTCATCTGTTTCATTTATGGATAAGGCCTTTTTGTGAACTGGGCCGTGATGGTTTGTCTTTTCTTTTTTTAAGTGGCTCCTCCGAAGCTGTTCCACTGTGTATTCCACTGAGTTTCTCATTTTAACGACATAAAATACAACACAACATTTGCATTGTTCTGCTCTTTCAATAACTGTTCCCTCCGAATGTCACATACATTTGTATTTCAGCATATTAGTAATCTCATAACAACAAATCCATCTGAACATTTTTAATGGTGATTTATTCTTTCATGCTATCAAAGTGACACGTTATTCCGCCTATTACAGCGAGAGTTAGAGACAATATTCTATTTATTTATTTACTCATTGTATACAAACCCCTTGAAAATTCCTCCATGACACGGACCTCTTCTTTCTTAAATTCAAAACCCAATGCACCATTTAATTTTGTTTGAGTAATATTACTATAAATTGCAGTGTTTAGCTGCTTAAATTTTTTTTTTAAATGAATTGAAAGTATTTTGTGAGCCGTTTTTAAAATGTGCGTGTTAAGCAGAAGCCAACTGGTTCGATGCTTGAGGTATGGAAAGTATTGGAGAGATGTTGTGGGATTTGTTGACAAAAGTAAAAAAGCACAACCCTGTGCTTTAAAGGTCACTTCACTTCTTGTTCTTTAAACGTTGAGATGTGGAATTCCCTATATAACCACTCCCCATCTTACTTGAAAGTAATAACATAAATATTTCAGAAATTTTAGAGTTTCATCAAAACGTGTTTGGTTCTTGTCCCATGACCAATGCACTTCTTTGAATCATACACAAATAGTCACACACGTCATATGTGTACCGCAAAAAAGTCGGTTTACAAGCCGCTAGTACCTTCGGTGGGTGTCCCCGCTAGCTTGTCGCTAGCTCGCCGCTGTAGTCAGCTAGCGCTGCTGCTAGATCTCCACTAGAGCTGCTGCTAGATCTCCACTAGAGCTGCTGCTAGCTCTCCGCGAAAGCTGCTGCTAGATCTCCACTAGAGCTGCTGCTAAATCTCCACTAGCGCTGCTGATAGCTCTCCACTAGAGCTGCTGCTAGATCTCCACTAGAGCTGCTGCTAAATCTCCACTAGCGCTGCTGCTAGCTCTCCACTAGAGCTGCTGCTAGCTCTCCACTAGCGCTGCTGCTAGATCTCCACTAGAGCTGCTGCTAGCTCTCCACTAGAGCTGATGCTAGCTCTCCACTAGCGCTGCTGATAGCTCTCCACTAGAGCTGCTGATAGCTCTCCACTAGCGCTGCTGCTAGATCTCCACTAGAGCTGCTGCTAGCTCTCCACTAGCGCTGCTGCTAGATCTCCACTAGCGTTGCTGCTAGCTCTCCGCGAGAGCTGCTGCTAGCTCTCCACTAACGCTGCTGCTAGCTCTCCACTGGCGCTGCTGCTAGCTCTCTACTAGCGCTGCTGCTAGCTCTCCGCCAGCTCACTGACAACCACCGAAGAAAGCGGACCATCGGCGGCTCGACTCGGGCAGTGGGGACGCGGGCAGTAGCAGTAGTAGCAGCAACAGCGGGGGGCTAGCAGCAGCGCTAGCTTGCTACAGCGTGGACACCCACCGAAGGTAGGAGCGGCTTGTAACCCGACTTTTATGGTATGTACATTCTCAAAGCCGAGTCATTTTTAGAATCTTCAGCTCTAAATCCATCTCATCTTCCACCTCTTTCTCTGCACTCATTGCAGGGTTGTCATACACCTCTGTGTGTGATTTATTGTTACTTCCCGCATACTCTTCCTCGGCGGGTTCTTGGTCCTCGGCAGCCAGCTGGCAGCATTTGCAGCAGCAGCAGCATTTGGCGGTGCACACACCAACCACTTTGTCCCAGGGAGCCAGGGAGTGGGCCCAGAGAGGGAGGAAGTCCCAGGATCGCAGCGCTGCAGGCAGACACCCGGGCTTCCTTTTCTGCAGCGCGTTGATCACCAGGATGACGACCAACAGGATCACCAGAGGTGCGCCCACGCCCACCAGGACCTGCCAGCCAGCCAGCGACAGGCTGAAGATGAAGAGCGGTAAAACTAGGAAGAAGGTGATGATGTAGACGGCAGCAAACCAGCGGTAGGAGGCCGTGATGTTGCCCAGGCTTTTCGCCAGCCGGATGGGGATGCGGGTGAAGGGGATTGGATACCACAGAAGGATGCCGGAGATGTTGAACAGGAAGTGCACCAAGGCAATCTGGGAACAACAATAACACACTTCATTGATATGCTTCAATCATTGTTTTTCTCTTCATAAAATAAAAATAACTTACGATGATACTAACACACTGTATTTGATAAAAAATAAATGGTGACAGTTTATTTCACAAGTTTGTAAATTCATAGTAATTTCTAAGGAAGTTTCATGGAAAGGACTATGTACAATGTATGTGACATGTGTTACTCGATAAAAGAAGTATTTCAATAATACACTTCCAACTATTTATTCTAATTAATTCTCAGTCAACAGTTAAACATGTAGAAAAACTACAAATCTTGTCCAAGAGTCTAAAGATAAGATACAAATATATAATTTAAAATAGGTCATTTGGATATAAAAGTTTAAAATCAAAGCAAAGGGTTCAAAGGGTCTGTGTGTGTGTGTGTGTGTGTGTGTGTGTGTGTGTGTGTGTGTGTGTGTGTGTGTGTGTGTGTGTGTGACTGACCTGTAGCGCATTAGCCAATGTGTCTCCTGGACTAGCCATCGCTGCCAGGATGGCTGTGGTGGTTGTGCCAATGTTTGAACCCAGAGACAATGGGTATGCTCTTTCTATGCTGATGACACCAATACCTTTTTTTTTTTAAACAGGAAAACAAGTTACGTTCTTGTGCTCGAGTGATCCCTTTTGTGCAAAAATGTTATATAGATAACAAGACATAGAGATGAATGCAATGGATGGATGACCTCACCAACAAGTGGAGTAATAGCAGAAGTGAAAACCGAACTGCTCTGCACAATGAAGGTCATTCCAGCTCCGACAAAAATGGCAATGTACCCGACGACCCAACCGAACGGAAAAGGGAAATCTGCACGCGCACAAAAAGACACACAAACGTTCATGTATTAGTAACCAATGCTGTCGCTTTGAACGCGTTGCACATGCACAGTTTGCTACTCGCCGGTGTTGAGGATCTTCTTGATGACTGCAGCCACCTGCCCCTTCAGCATGGAGTTGAGCAGCTTGACGATCAGGATAAGGCAGGAGCAGAGCACCAGCAGAGAAAGAGCCAGCAGGATCATGCCCACTGCCAGGTCAGACAGGTTGGCATTCACAAAGAGATGCTTACCTGTGGACACGCAGAAACACACATGGAAGACACAACCAGGTGATGCTTTCATCCTTCGTATTTTCACGCTGTACAAATAAAATTCATTCTAACCAAATGGGGTCAGAAAATTTCTGCAAAGTTCCATTAACACGAGGATGATGTTGCCATAACTGCACATCTCAGCTGTTTGGTTGAATGAGGCCATGCTTATCATGGTGAGAATATTGTGCATTAACTTAATTACTTAGATTACAACAAAAGGAGTATTAAAACACTGTGACAACTGGTCTTACATTTCTCGACATTGTAGGTTTTGGAAATGTTCTTTAGCGTGAAGGTGTAGTTGCCATCGACCCAGCAGAGCGACGGGGACGTGCAGTTCTCAATGCCGGGAACTGTGACGTTCATTAAGGTCTGAAACGCAGCAGCATTTTGACAATAAGACATCTAATCCCCTCCATGCTTTTGAAATGTTTGGCACGCCGCCGCTGTGCTTGGGTCTTACCGTGTTGGTGAAGGTTCGGCACCATTTCTTGATGAGGCTCTTGTTCCTGGCTTCTGGGTCTCCGTTGGCAATCCCGCTTATTACGGACTCGTCCAGCTAAGTTGGAGGGGAAAGAAGATGCGGAAATGGAAAACCAAGATATAGGTGGTTGTGTTAACTGTTATGTTATGTTACATGGCGGTATTTTGTTTCTGTGTTACACTGACCGTTTCTTTAACAGAGTTAAAGCAACACAAATTCCAAACAAATGTCTGAAGTATAATGTCAGCGAGGCAGTTTGCAGAAGCGACATCATCGGGTGTGACATGTCACCTGTATAATGGACTCAGTGAGGACGTCAGTGATCACGTTTAACAGGGCCGGGGCCTCTCCACTCTCAATGTTGAAGGAGTCGATGATGAGCTTGGTGACCACGTACAAGTAGCCAGAGGCGACTTCCAGAGGCAGCAGCACGAGCACAGAGAGCCAGTTAAAGAAGTCGTGAACTGTGGCCCCCGCAAACGCCCTGGGAATGTCCAGAAAGGAAGTAGATAAATGTAAAGTAAAATTATCTTTGATCTTTCTAATGGGAGCGACATATTATTGCTGTCCAATGAGTCATTGTAACAAGTTAAGGATAACTATTTAAACAGCAGTAGTGGAGCACTCCTGAAGACTATTGTTATTGTGGATTCTTACAGTTTATTTATATTACTCTTTTTTACTATGTGCACTTTACCCGTTTGCTGCTGTAATCCTACAAATTACCCCACCGCGGCACTAATAAACTAATATCTTATCTTGGTGGTTTCCCCATTTTGTGATTTTTTTTATCTTGAGGATCATAACTTACAGGTTGAAGAGAAACAAGGTTGTTTTTTTCAAGCTTTTCGCTAAACGACATGGTTGTACTGTGATGAAACACATCAATCCATGCATCCATTATCTGTAACTGCTTATCCTACATGGGGTCGGGCTGACCCCCGCTGACATTGGGCGAAGGAAGGCTGCACCCAGGGCGGGTTGGCCAGCTCACAGGGCAGACACGTAGAGACAGACGGCCACATACGGGCGTTTTTGAGTCATCGGTCCAGCTGCATGTCTTTGGACATTGGAAAGGAAGCCAGAAAAACACGCTGACACGACTTGTCACCAATGACAATCAATGCTGGTGTTGATATTTACCTTTTAAACCAAATTTATTAAAAAGTCTGCATTTCTTGGTTGAAAATGGCTAAACACGACATCCTCTGACTCTATGGATAAATTTAAAGGATGTTAAAATCTTCTTTATTTTCCAAGCTTCTTCCGCCTTCATATTTGCTGACGCTGCATTAACAAGAGGTGAAAGAGGTTTTATCTTTCAGCCTCTTGCCCACTCGATAGCATTTTTCTGAATGATGCAGTGTGTGTGGGCTCAGACCTGGCGGTGAAGTTACACCTTAAATATTGAATATTTGTCATTTGTCTGATAAAGGGAAGAATTTCATTTTGAGCATTAGATATTGAAGGCCTAAATGTATTTTTTTTTAAGTTTTCTATGGCTGCATGTGAAGTCGACGGACACAGCAATACAACATAATGCAAAGGAGAGTCAGAGGAAGCAATCCATCAAAGACAAAACAATTACCTGCGAAAGGTGTTGCGGTCACCTGCCTGCGTCATGGCGACCAGTGTGTTGGTGACAGAGGTGCCAATGTTGGTGCCCATGATGATAGGAACAGCCAGCTGGACCGTTAACACTGCCAAAGCAACACAGGTCCCCTTCATCATCATCATTACCATTCATGCATTCTGTACATGGATGTATGTATGTGTGCGTGTGTGTATGTCGTTTGAAGTTTCACGGAAATAACTATTTTTGAGATAGCTTTTGATGTTTAAAGTATTTTTTTGTGTTAACAAAAAAATATCATGATTTTAGCAGTTGAAATCATGACTCTAGACCCTTCAGAAAGGATGGTTCCCACAAGTGTGGTACAGGTCAGTGGTCCCCATGGGGTCATAAAGACGGGTATGTGTGTGCGTGTGTGTGTGTGTGTGTGTCGTACTCACGTCCAGAGGAGACCATGCTGACCACTATGGAGGAGGAAGTGGACGAGCTCTGGACCAGCAGGGTGACCAGAACCCCGATGACCAGCCCGGCCAGAGGGTTGGACAGGACCGTGTTGTCCTGAAGGATGTCGCCCGCTGCTTTACCTGGCCGTGGGGAAAATTAGAACTTGTGAATATCAAAGAAAAAATTGCTTTTGTATGCGTATGTCTGAGCTACTGGGATATCTGAATGGAACAAAGCCGTCGCTCATGTTATCAGGAACAAAGTCAGAGTGTCGTCTGTGGTCCGGTTGACGGGCCTTCGTGACCGTAAAGCGTGACTGTGTTTACCTCCGACGAGCTGGAAAGCTGAGCTGAGGACGTCGAGGGAGCAGATGAACATGTAGAGGAAACCCAGCAGCAGGATGAACTTCCCCACTGACACCACAACTCTCCACACCTTCCCTTTGGTGCTCAGAGCTGGAACACGCGAGACATGAATGGGATCATCAAGCAAGAGGGAAAAGAGAAAAGTTTTCTACACTTTTATATTCGTCGTAGCAGGAAACACAGAGGTGTGATTGAAGCCATAAACATTAGCTGTGTTACATCTAAGCGTCTCAATGGGTTTGTCTAGTGAGCCAGCATGCAACCCTGGGACGGTTAAAGCTAAATAGAGCGCAGCCGCTTGTTAATATTAGTAATCACAGCTATGGTTTTTGCACTATTGGAAACACCCGGTGCCTGCAGTGTGTTGGCACAGCCTCAGCTGTTTGTCCGGCTACTGTCTTTATCACATCCATTACTATGCTTTCTAATCAGATTATAAACTCTGATGTGATTAACTATCAGTCTCTTGATGCCTTGGTGAGTTGGCTTAGAAAGAGTATGGAAGTTTTGAATCAAAGTAGATTAACTGTGACTTTTCTGACGCTGCTGAACGGAAGAAAAATATAGAATAATAATAATAATTTAATGTCAATACCTGTAGTGATAAGATTGTTTTGGTCTGAGTGTTGGAGGTATCAGCCGTAGAGAGCGGCGATATGATAAATATTATGTTACTCAATCCACGTATTGTGTTGTGAGCAGTTTCATGTAGGAACTATTTCAGTATTATTTTAGTTAGATTAGAGAAAAGGCAGAAGGCCAATACCTCCCAAAAATGAAATAGGCAAAATTTGAATTGATTCTACTTTGATTTGATGTTGGTGATTAAAACATAAATACTTACAAACACTTTTTATTCATTGCACTGTAAGAGGAAGTTATATAGATTGTGAATAAACATTGGACATATAGCTATGTGCTTCATTATTAGACTGCTCAAAAACAGTGTACTTGATAGCTCTGGAGGTTATGTAACGACGTGTGGGACACTTTATCACATCGACTGCAGGCTACGGAAGTAATCCATGAGGCGTGTAAATGTATTACTTACTGATCATGTACTGTATATCTAATCAGGACAGCCGTGTTCCTTTAACGGCACAAGGATAAGACAACACATGTCCGAGTTGTAGGAGCTATTTATTAGATATTATGTTATTTTACTTAATTATAATGGTTCTATTTTTGATGTATTAGAATATGTTTTTCTTTTGGTAGTTTTTAGTTAAATCTAAGTATTTGTAGTTGTAGTCTAGATTTACTTACTTGTTTGTTAATCGGGTAACGCTGTGGGCACCTTGGGTTTATATATAGGAGTAGATACGTACAGGACCAGCATGCACCTGGGTAGGCCTATGTTTTTTTTCAGGCAGCATGGGGAGTTATTTTGTTCTTTTTCATTTGTTTGCTTGTTTTGTTCAATAAATGATCAGAAAAACTGAAACCTGCACGGACAATGCATTCTTTTGCATAATCCACATACCCACGGTGTGACAATGTCCCTTTGATTTATGTTTATTTTCTTTGATTTATTGGACAAATGGCCTCTACACGAGTAATAATGTGACATTACGAGTCCCCACCTGACCATGGGACCCCGGTGTCCTTCAGCTCGGGCATGTCCCACAGGTCCTCCTCTTCCTCCACCTCCTCGATCAAAGCCATAGTGGAGTGTGCAGGGCTCGCTTTGACGTCTGGGACAAACAAGAACCCAGAATAAACCATGTACATTACATAAAACTGTTTTTTCAATATATTCATCGATAGCTAATACACTATGAACATTACTTATGGTCTTGCTTCCACGTCTTTCCTTGTGGTCTTCGTTGCCGTTTTTTTGAGCAGCTGTTGGCTTGAAGAAAAAGAAAATGTCATCAGGGTGGGGCTTGCTTTGTTTGTAACTATTTCAAGGTTGCATATAATTCTCTCTAGGAACTGTATGCAAATAAAAGCCTCGGTGCTTTTCAAATAAAGAGATTCCAGTGAAAACAAATACGTCGACATGCATCATACTGCTGGTCGGCATCATATCGTGTTATCAAATTTGTCAATCTGTTGCTTGATAATCAAGAGTCAAGATGTTTTACTGTCATATGCACAGATAGCAGACAGTTATTCTAGACAATGAAAAGCTTATTTTGCTCGGTCCTCTTAACACACGATTACAATAAACTTAAGGTAAAAAATATATTAAAAATAAGGCACAAAATATAAAAGATATAACAGTATTGCACAAAAATACGATAATAGCATTGCTATGATAAAATACAATAATAGTATTGCTCATTGTCTCTTAATACACTATGCATTGCTACAACTACTAAAAAAATCACAGTTGGACTATTAGGGCATCAGATTAAAAAGTGTCACACACACACGCACACACACACACTCACACTCACACTCACAAATAGACACTTTCCCCTCACATGCCGGGGTATTGATCGTAACGTCACGTGGTCTCGCTGCAGTAAAATTCCATTCACAACAGTAT
This sequence comes from Clinocottus analis, assembly GCF_023055335.1. Taxonomy (NCBI): domain Eukaryota; kingdom Metazoa; phylum Chordata; class Actinopteri; order Perciformes; family Cottidae; genus Clinocottus; species Clinocottus analis. The sequence continues at coordinate 4,226,787 of NW_027175998.1, read as the reverse complement.
GTCATAGAAGGAAAGCTAGCTAAATTGATATTTTAATAAAGTGTTGCTTTTGGGTATATACATGTACTAATAATATATTATTACAACAAAAATATCTTTTATGTATAATTGACCTAATTACTTAAGTTCATAATATTAATACTACACATTTTATTGAAGATGAATTCTGTTTTTTAGTGGTCTTTTCCATGCTAAACGTCATATGAATATTAATACAGAGGGTCTAGCGGTCTGTCATGTATAGAGATTCATTTTGCCAGGTGAGTTCAGAGTCCAGGTGCACACATGCGTTGTGGTCTGCTTAGACGCTCGTACGTCATTTGTAAAAATATCAAGAATAAAAAACACTTAATTTAAATGTATTTCTATGTACATCATAAAGCAAAATGTAACTTTTATATGTTATCATACATTAAAATATGTTAACATCCAAATAGCAACAATGCTAATAATGGCAACATGTACAAATATTAACATTATGTCATTGGTAATAAGCTTAACAATAACACCATTTTTGTATTTTAATGTATCCTTCATGCATATTATTAAAAGTACATTGATACAAAATGAAAGAAATGCTTGTCCTCACCTGTGGCAGGCGGAGCGAGTCCATGCTGCCTGTGTGTGCTGAGCTCACCTGCAGGTCCAGGAATGAAGGCCGAGGTGGTTGAGGTGTGGGTGGGTGGTTGGTGGGTGGAGGGTGGAGGAGGAGGAGGAGGAGGGGGGGTTGTTTAGGGCAGAGGAGAGTGTGATGTGCACCGTTCACATCACCGGGGGACACTTCCGCCTCAGAGATAAGCGCACCTTACAAACCTCGATTATTCTTACGCTGACACTGTAGTAATCGTTCTGAGGAGATGTGTCGCAATCCAACTCACAAAGTACCTGATAAGCTTTGAGTCGGTGGTGTTTAAACCGTCACTGTCACCTGCTGTTACTGATATGTGTAACTCACCTAAACCCCCTGCTGGTTTTTACGCCGCAGATTCCTATGTGGTGCTAATGTCTTGTTAGTTCGCTTTGAAAATATGTCTATCCATTTTAAAATATTAATAGAAAAATTCTGCATTGCCTTTTAGAAAAGAAGAAAAAAGAATCGGTGATAGCTCCGGCCGGTGGCCCATGAGGAGAGGAGTGGCAGAGATGATGGCTCCCCTGGCCAAGGTTTAGTCCACTGACAGATAGACCACATGGTGAGGGGGGGGGGGGGGGCTTGCCGGGTGTGCACTGTCCCTAAGGTCTATTTTTGGCACACAATGAGATTTTCTTTTTTTTTTTGAGAGGAATCTATTGATTCTTTTAATACAGCTACCCATTGTTCAACACTTGAACATATCAATGACCCGCGTTTAGGCCCGTACAACTATTAATAATAAATTATTAATGATAACTTAGGGGAGAGAAAGACAGCCGAGGACACGCTGAGCCGATGAGTTTCCATGGAAGTTGTGACCTGACATTGTTAAGAGGGGGACGTCATCTTCAACAGCTTTTATCCGTCTTTCTCTCATTGGGACACACATTTCCTTTGTCGGAAATTAAATGAAATTAAATTCAGTTTATTTAGTACAGCCCAAAATCACAAATACAATATTTGCCTCAGAGGGCTTTACAATCTGTACACATGACATCCTGTCCCAGGACCTCTCATTGGATCAGGAACAACTCCCCAAATAAAGATAATAAAAACTCTTTCACAGGAAAAAAAAGGGAAGAACCTTCATAGAGCAACAGAGGAAGATCCTCTATCAGGATGGACAGAAGCAACAGATGTCATGTGACCAGAATGAGCAACGTAACAGAGTTACAGCAAATTACATGAATATGACAGAAATTATTTATATAATGAGCAGTATGCAAATGATGAATCCATGCTTGATTTCTGCCTTTATACATCGCTGCCAGTATATTAGGTATATCTAGCCACAACAAATGCAGTGTAACGCATCCTTGCATTAAAAGGCGTACCTGAGTGGCCCAGGTGTCTATCTGATTAGCTCAAGCGACCCCACAATGACCCGAACGATTGTCAAACTGCTCCCGTCGTGCTGCTGTGATCGGCCTTAATGCCCCGCTTTAATGCCCTGCGGTGACTCAAGGACCAGAAAGAACCCACAACACTCTCCTGATGCCCACCGGCACAGATCAGACACAAATATATTTTTGGCCTTGCACTTCCTGTCATGCCGTGTTGCCAGTAAAACTAAATGGTTGATAACTGGGACAACGAAGGAAAAAATGTCCCCTCTATTTTTAGTTTTATCAATAAATGTCAGCCGATTGATTGTGATGGAGCTACTCTTCTTCCTCCCTCTGTCGCTTCCTCTCTAGAGCTGCTCTGGGTTATCAGATGTGCTCTATCTCTCTGTACTCGAGGAGGCGCTCGCGGCCCAATGGTTAAGAATCACTGCTCTAGCGTTACCACATTTTTAGTACTAGCATCAAACCTTTTTGTGTGCATTATGCAACCATATATAGAGGCAATTGAAATCTTCTTTGTCATACATGTGCCAGTGCAACAGCATCTCTTAGGCACCGCACAACGCCATTACAACATTGTACCATTCTGGCAACTTCTTGACACAAGTAACCTACGTTTATTACTGTATGTTTGCCTCAAACCATTTAAGTGGCCAATACTATGTGGACACACAACCGATGTAAAGTAAAGTAAATCTCACATTACCGCAGCAAAGCAACAAGCTATAAAGTAAGACATTTTATATCTAATAAAATGATTTACCTACCTATGTATTCAGTAAAAGAAAGTTAGTGTGATGGCATCATATAAACAATATATGCATTACAATACCATAGATAATATCTATATGTTTGAATTGTGTCAATACTTTTACAGAAGAAGTCCAGTTGTGCAACACAATGTGTGAATTATATATCAGAATAGATGTGTAAGTGTGAATAATAAATACATTAAATATAAAGATATATACAAGTACAACGTGGTATATACAATATGTGCAGTTTATGTAATATACAGTAACACTTCCATGACATGTATCATACAACTGTAAAGGAATACTACCATGATAGACACACACAATGTTATTAATAATAATACAGCAGTAATAATCTATTAAAATATTGTGATATAAATCACAAAATAATACATTAGAAGTGATTTTCATATAACGATGTAAGTTATTTAATGCAATTTAATATGTTGTTATGTGACATATACTACTACTATCCTGCATAGCAAAGTCAGATTCCTACCACTAGGGGCCGTAGGTCGGCATTTATATACCTTTCAAAATAAAAGACCCAGTTTCAATCTCGACAAATGTACTCTTTGTGGGTTTCGTACACTATGACGGTTATATTTGATAATTTTAAACATGATTTAAGTCATAAGTGTTGTTACAACAACACCTCGGCTAACCCACAAGTGGAACTCTTGTTTTTGTTTTACTTCCGGGTTACGCGGGTGCAACCTGGAGTAATGACATTGTACCAAACAGAAGAAGTCAGGTCGCCGAGTGGCTTTTACTTTGGTGCTTCGCGGGGTCTGAACGCCTAAATTTGCCCCTTCACTGCCGGCGACATGTCGTCCGCCACCACGGACTTCACAGAGGAGGGGCAGCACGTGAGTGCTCAGGTAAAATACACACCTTTCGGGGACGCTAACGTGTTAGCTAGCTAGCTAGCTAGCATCAACTGTACATGAACCGCGGGTGTTTTTGTTGTCCGCAGGCACTGACAGAGCCGCTAATTAGCTCACTGAATTAAAGTTAACACCGGTGTTGCGTGTCTTTGTGTATCTGCAGTCCCCAGTGGCCTTGGATTACGTCCCCACGGAAGAAGAGAAGAGAGTGTTCAAAGAGTGCAACCGAGAGAGCTTGTTGTACAGGGGTAAGTTTCCGTCTTTCACACACACACACACACACACACACACACACACACACACACACACACACACACACATACACACAAGGGTCACACTAAACATGTCAGCCAGAAGACGCGAACGTTGGTGTTTGAGTTTTGACGTCGACATGCTTTCCTTCACAGCGGTGCCCTCCTGTTTGCTCTCCGTGTCCATCACTCAGGCCCTACTAGCCAAAGGTAACACTCCTGTGGAGCTGTCAGCACCATGTCTGTGTCATGAACACGAACACACATCTTTGAACTACAAATAGACCCTACTCTGCTTGTTTGCAGGGATTCTGTCTCCCTCCCCGAGGTTTGGATCTCTACCTAAAGTGGTCTGTAAGTTCTGAACGTTTATCATATTCCCAAAACTTGTTTTTTTTTTACCCTCCACTGAGGAAAATCACCTGCAACCTAGCTGAAATATATATTTTTAATGTTACAGCGGGGTATTTTAAAAATGAGACATTGATACCTTTTGTCTGTCTCTCCAGTCGCTGGCGTCTGTGGCTACATAGCGGGGAAAATTTCGTACATGAAAGTGTGCCAGGAGAAGTTCAAGAGGCTGGAGAACTCTCCTCTTGGAGAGGCCCTCAGACAGCGAACAGGAATGCCTACACCATCGTGAGTGACACACACACACACACACGATTCTGGTGCTATGCATTTTCATTCATCGACTTGCTGACCGTTTTTCTGTCTCCCACCCTGCCCCCCAGTTCCAAGGGTCCTCAGTCAGAGATGAGTGACCCGGACGCCCTGTCGTTCGAAAGCATGTTCAGGCCAGCAGACGCCGCCGTCCAGACGCCCGCCGACAGCAGAGATAACGAGTATGGGTACAACACAGAGTCACCAGCGACAACACGCAGAGGAGACAACTTCAACGCTTCAGGTATCACAGACAACGACGACTGTATGTGTTTATTTTTTTTAATACAATATATTGACGACCATCTGCTGTGCAAACACACATAAACAAAAGTGGCGTTTCATGTCCGCCTCTCAATTAACATAATTACCGTTAATCTGAATGATGATAATTGATAAAACAGTCGTTTACAAGCCGAGCCTTTGCTAGTTATAAAGCATTCATATGGCAAACAAGGACGCCATTACCCCCAATATATCATTCATTTTTTATTAAGTCCAGCAATATCTAATATTTTCAACACATACTGAACAGTGCTGGTTTTTAATTTGTATTTAAATTCATGTGTGTGTATATATATATATATATATATATATATATATATATATATATATATATATATATATATAGTGTTATTCCTTTTTACATAAGTGAAGTAAGTACTAAGTAAAATAACATAATGGATTTGGACATGCGTACTTTCTTAAACATTTTACTTCCTGAAATCAAACACTAGTTATGTCACATGCAAAGACAATTAAATGAGCCGAATGTTCTCCTTTTTCTCATTCTGGTGCTTTACCATTTTGTCATAATCGACCCTCTTCTGAAATGGGCTTCTCACCTCTGGTGAGTAACTTCTCCGTCAACTTCCCCCAGATAACTCTCTTTGTGCCCTTTCCCTATCCCTCGCCACCGTCAGTCGATAACGAGGAACCCAGGAAGAAGGCCACCCTCTACGAGGACCTGAGGCTCAAGAACAGGGAGAACTACGAGGTCACGCTCACTCAGAAGGCTGAGACGCTGCTCAAATCGTCGCCGAAGAAGGAGCCGGGGTGGCACAACAAAGACGGTAAGCTTCCACTTGCAGTGATGTGGGGAAACTCGGCGTCGGAAAGGTTATTGCTCAAGTACATTTGATGCCTTCAGGGATTAAACTCTTCCTGCTTTTCTTTTACAGATAAGAAAAACATCTACGGGGACACCTGGGAGGACTGAGACCCTATTTGCAGCCCGGTGGCCATTTTTCTCCAGTGAGACTTGGAAGTGTCATGAAGTTGTATAAGTCTGTACAACTTTACAAGTCAATTAAACCAAACTACATAAGGATTACAACAGTCTCTCTGTGCTTTAATCAGAATGTATGGCTTATCTTTGTCCATGTGCTTCTAAAACATCATTTCAAACAACAAGAAAAATAAGATTGAAGCCACATTTTCAGCTTAAATGCTTGCAAGATAGTGCTGCTTCGGTGTTATCTACTTATTTTATTGTCTTTAAAAATGAAACGGATTAAATTCAACATACATACGCAAGGGTTTTAAATGTTGAGTGGGAGTAGATAACAAGGTAACTTATTTATTTTTTACAGAAGAGAAAAAACTAACAGTATTTGGATGTTTTAATTTATATCTGGATTTTTTTAAATTTGAAATAGACTATTTTGTATGATTTTTGTGATGGACACTTTTCCAGATATTTAGATTTTTGTTCATCAGCAGGATGTGCATTGATGTTCTATCACAGGGGTGTCACACATTTAAAGTGACGGGCTTTTGCAAACATTAGCCTAACGAGGAATACTGTGACAGATAGGATTTCCGATCTTTCAGCAGATTTGGAAAGCCGAAAGAAGCAAAAAGTAATTTGCAGCACTGTCAGTTGCAATCGATGACAGCACTGACATTACAGATGTTGCTCAACTGGCTGTATTCATCCGTTGTGTTTTGGCAGTCATCGCAGAGTTCCTTGCGTTGGTGCCCATGACAGAGACAACTCCAGCAAATTACATTTTTAGCGCTCTCATTGAAGCGCCGGATAGGGTCGGTGTGAACTGGACTGCGAGGCATTGTGTTGCAAGTTGTTAAAAATTGATTATGTCAGAAGTGGCGTCACGAACACGTCACAAAGTGAAGCAATCTGCAGAGGAGAACCCAGACAGATCAACAGTAGGCTTTGTTTCTAGTTTATTTTAGAAAGACTTTAAAATAGGGGTTATCATGCGAAAACCTTTACCAATGATTTAAACATATAGAAATATTGTCGTTACGTATGCGTTATGATTTTACTGGTCTGGACCACTTAAGATCAAAATGGGCAGCATGTGGCCCCTTCACTAAAATGAGTTAGACACACCTGTTCTATTAAGTTATAATATAAATCATCGAATCAATTACACTACACAGAAATAACGTGCCACTCGCCACCCAATCAGTCCTACACATGTGCAGCGCTCCATCGATTTTAGACAGCGGTCGCTTTTTTCCCCTTTCTTTTAAAAACCGATGATGGAAGCAAGAGCTAAACAGTCGCAGTGTCGATCATGCAGCTGCTCAGCAGAGTTCAGGCACAGCTAGCAATATTTTACACTTCAAAACTGTATCAAACTAGATGTTTAAAGTTCTATGGCATCCATTCTGTGAATGTTGCATCATTTGCTGAGAGCCGCCAGGTAAAAAAAAAGTTAAAATCTAAAGACGTCCTATGTTTTGCATACCACTTTATTTGTAGAAACAAAGGGAACTTTGTACAAAAGTATGTTTACAAAAAAATGATTTACAAAAGTCAGCCGTATCTAAAACAAAGAACAAAAAGTACATCCAGGCAGACGCTAGAAGACAACTGGTAAAGTCAGCTTTAAAGTCCAAGCATTTTACATTGAAGACGACGCAGCCCAGTGACGAGATGCAAGTGTCCACGTGTGAAAAATATAGTATTGACAATCATAAATAACCATGACTATAATTAACCATGACTATGGCCGTGACCAACACCATGACTGTGACCATGGCCATCACTATGATCGTGACTGTGACCATGACCATCACCATGGTCGTGACTATAACCATAACTATGGTCGTGACCGTGACTATGACCATAACTATGGTCGTGACTATGACCATGCCCATAACTATGGTCGTGACTATGACCATGCCCATAACTATGGTCGTGACTATGACCATGACCATCACTGTGGTCGTGGTTGCAGCCCTGGCCAAAACTCTGCTCTGATAAATGTCCTTGACCGAGCCCAAAGCTATGTGCGGAGCCATGCCCGTGAGGATTGAGGAGTGGCGTGGTACCGGACAGAGCACTGGTTGACTTCGGCCAGCCTTCGTAAACATTGGCCGTGCCGACGCTGGACGACGGAGCGTAAGCCTGAACCGGGTAGGACCCGGGTGTCGGATTGATCTGTGGAAGGAGGGTCTTCCTCCTCTCCTCTATGGAAGCGGAGACAAATGTCACTCCCCTGATGCTCCTCAACCACCTAAAAGGCGCCCTCTTCTCCAGAGCGCCCGCCCGGGCCTCCGACATGTTCAGAATAGACGGCCACCCTTTGCCATACAGCCACCCGACCAGGATGCCAACGATATTACAGGGGAGCACACTGTAAGGAACCAGGGCCGTGGTGATGAGGAGGAGCACCCAAGGGAGGGCCATGGTGGGGAAGCTGACTCCGCACAGGAATCCTTTGGTCATTTTGGTGTGCATGGTGGTGAGAGCCACGCACGCCAGGGCCACGGGGACCAGCCCCTCGGCGGGACTCTGGCCGCCATCACTTTGCAGGAGATCCAGGAAGCTGTAGACCAAGCCCGTGGTGGTCGACAGCAGCAAGAACGAGAACAGGAAGCGCACAGTGCCGACCCCTTTCTCCAAACTGCCGCTGAGGAACACCAGGACTGTGACGTTCAGGAGCAGCTGCGTGGGGGTCTGGTGGTAGAAGGGGTACGTCACCAGCAGGTGCAGGTGTCCCTTCTGAAACACGGTGGCCCCCACGCTGAGAAACCCCAGAGGGAAGTTGAAATACATTTGGACGCCGAACAAAACGCACGACAGAAGGACCACGGTCAGAATCCCGCTCGTGACGACGGGAACCAAGTCTTTGAGCACTTGAAAGATCATTTTAAAGTTGTCAGTACGCATCATCTTGCGAATTAACTCGGGACGTCCAAGTGAGCGGAGGAAAAAGTTCACCTGCCGGTTCAATTGTCTCCGCACCTCCTAAACCGGAAGTGGCGCTACCGTCATGTCGTCCCTGCTTTGAGTCGACGTCTCCGGTTCTTTCGGACTGATTAAGGCTATGAGGGATTGCTAGAAGATGTACGGGCATCAGTTCACTTGTAACGCTGTCCAGTCGTGGGTCTCAAAGGTATGCGTTTAGCTATCTTAGCTGAAGAACCAGGTTAGCCGGAAAGGTTTTAAAAAATCTGGTCAGATCTTTCAGAATAAAACGTGTATTGGCGAATAGTGGCACATTTTGAGTACACGTTTAACTTAACTGGGGAGAAAATTAAAGAATAACAACTGTATGTGAGTCAGGACTACATAGATTCACTACACATACCATAGGGAGTTAAAAAGCAGGCGAAATGTAACTTATTAACACCGTTTATGTTGTATTTTGAAGGAACATTTGTACAACATCCGGTTTCCTTTTAATCCTTTGAAACTAATGAAGTACTGTATTACAAATCGATTGTACTTTGTACTGCCCATCCTCTACGATTACGAATTACATTTTGTATTTATTTTAACGAAACAACCAATAATATAATAGATAATATAACACCACATTCAAAAAGGCAATACTTTTGATACTTAACGTAACCTTTGTTGATACTACTTATGGAGTAGTTCTTAAATAACAAATAATTATCCAATTTATGTGAAACAAAAACATGACATCGTACAATGTACCAAAGCATCAAAATTATATTTTTGTTGAAATTAATAATTCTGATTTAACAACGTCCGTCCCATTTCCGGTGTCGTACTGCTGCGGCGGCGGATGTTGATGTTTTGCTCCGTAGCTGGCTGGACGATGTGAACTGTACCGTCTCCGGGACGGGTTGATATCTTTTTTTATATATATAGTGGTTGTGTCTTCGCAGTACAACTCGTGTTTCCTCCCGCTCGGTAAAGTCTCGCTGTGTCGTCGGCATCGTGTCTGTCCCGGTGTCTCTCCCGGGGAGCGCGAGGCCGAGTCGTGCGATGATGGAGGACTTTGACGAGATCTACGAAGAGGAGGAGGAGGAAGAGGAGGACGAGGACAGGGCCGCGGAGGAGCAGCTCCTCAAGTACGCTCCGGACCCGGTGGTGGTGCGAGGGTCCGGCCACGTCACTGTGTAAGCGACCGGCGACACTTGCGGGCATCGGGACAGGCGAGAACCGGGGCCGTTAACCGAGAAGCGGACAAGCCGCCCGCGAGTTGTCTCGCTGGGGGACCGAGCTGAGCTACTAAGCTAGCGGCGAGCTAACTCCTGCGAGGAGTGGCTTCTTCAACTGAGTTTCGTTTGAGCCCTGATATATATATTTATGCACCTTGTCTACCGCGTGGCGCGGCTCGTTCACCTTCATTGTTCAAGTCGGTTTGCTGGTATTACTGCTGCTTTCATAGTTTATAGTTTATCCCCGTCTTTTGTTCCACTCTTTCAGGACTTGAACACGGAATTAGAGGTTATATTATTATTACTATACAGCTGCCTGGTAATTCATAGTCAGTGCGCATGAATTTGAGATTTATCCAATGCTCTGAAACTACTATTGTATTCCCATAAACGTGCGGGCAGACCAAATATGAACACAGGTGTTGTTGTTGTGTGGCCCAGGCACACAGGTGTGCTGGTGTCCTCAACAGGCTCGTTTGAGATGAGCTAGTCCTGCGAAGGACCGGTTAAATTGGTGTCCGACTTAATCCCAAATTTCTCTGACGTCATGCACACGTGGTCAACGATAAACTCCAGTTTTTAGAGCCAGTAGCTCTCCACCGACTTTATGGCCCAGTGCATGATGGGAAACTCCTGGCTGTGCTAGATCAGACAGCTGATCGGCTCTTTTGATTTGACAACATGCACCACATGTTGGATAAATTCATATTTTACTGTGTAGTTGTAATACTTAATACTGAATTGTTGCTATCAGTCTCAGGTTTAATTTAAAAATATATCTGGTGAGGTTGATAATAAAGCTAATTTGTATAACGCATCAAAGCGAGCAGCAAAATGTTTCACATAAAAATAACAAAGGTTGCAGATTCATGCACATTTCTACATAAATATATATTTACAAATGCATGAATAAATCTGACCGAGGTCTGTTAACTACATGTAGCCTGCATATTGGATCTAACAGGAAGTTTTCCTGTGAAAGAACAACTTTAAAGGAGGCTGAAAACTGTTTGACTTCACCTCAGTTTTTTGTCAACGCCCCCTGCTGACGCTGCCTGCTGTCGTCTACTTTCCAGGCGAAGCGCAGTTTATTTTAAACGGACGGATTGTGTAGCCGACGGCTGAGTTAATCGCGTTGTTTCCCCTCACCGCTCGTTGTCAACACTGTCACACCACATTGAATGTAACGCGATCCAGAATGAATTAAAAATGTGTTTATTCGAAGTCGGGAATAATCACTTCTAGTTTAATTTTATCTCTTATATCTGATGTGTTTTCTTTATTTATTTAGATACTATAATAATGTGTCCGTGTTATGGGGCTCCATCCAAAACAATATGGTACTCAAGAACTGGACGTGGTAGATAAGTGCCTTAAAATGTAAAGCCTGTTTGTTTAAGCTAATTATTGAAACAGCGCATGTCTCCTGTGTTTACCTCTCCTCCCACAGGTTTGGGCTTAGTAACAAATTTGAGTCCGAATGTCCTTCGGCACTTACAGGAAAGGTGAGTGTCGTCTTGTTCATTAATGCGTATTAACTATGGCACAATGTCACTACAAGAATGTCCTTATGTTCTTGCCTCCAGCATACGACACATTGTATTATTTTTGTATCAAAATGAATTGCTCAGTCGGTACAGACCTCAGATTAGATTAGCGTACAATTACAAGAATGCTCCACGTTACTATACAAACTGTGCCGCGTGGGTTCACTCCCTCAGGTGGCACCGGAGGAGTTCAAAGCCAGCATCAACCGTGTGAACAGCTGTCTGAGGAAGACTCTGCCGGTGAATGTGCGCTGGCTCCTGTGCGGCTGCCTCTGCTGCTGTTGCACACTGGGCTTCAGTTTGTGGCCTGTCATCTGCCTCAGCAAGAGGGTGAGAGACCCCGTCCACGTTGCATCGGCAACAACATCTCAGTGATTGCAAATCAACCAGGGATTTAGGAAAAAGGTCCTTGTGTCGATTCTAAATATATTATCTAATATCCCTGTTGCCTTCCAGACAAGACGATCTATAGAGAAACTTCTGGAGTGGGAGAACAGCAGACTTTACCACAAGGTGAGCATGAATGGATATGTGTGTGTCTAATAATATTGTACCCCGTTCAGACATGTCATTGATTAGTTATCTGACCTCTGTTTGCAGTTGTGTTTGCATTGGAGACTGAGCAAAAGGAAGTGTGAAACCAACAACATGATGGAATACGTAAGTATCACTGGTGGTTGGATGACAATGTGCAGCACGAGGAGGCGGGTGTGAGTAGCTGCAGTCGTTCTGTCCTCACATATTGCAAAGTTACCAGCAGAATGGCCGTACTCATGTTGAGTAGTTATCTACAGAGGAATGTGTGGTGTGAACAAAGCGGCCGGCTAAATGACGGCACACTGCGTGGTAACAAAAGTCTAAGGTTCCAACACCTGGACAACACCTGCATCTTTCTACATCCGGACCCACGCAGCGTGAATGTCGTTAAGAGACGAACGAGGAGTCTCTGTTGTTTCACAAAGTGCTAATGTTAAAACACATCCTCACTTACACACCAGGTGATAAATTATTCATCAAAATGTGCAGGATTTTATATCCAAATAAACACAAAATCCTCAATTAGTTGGAATAATGTAGTCTTTATTTATTTATTTATTTATTAAATTAACTTACTTTAATGACTGTAACTCAACATTGTGAATGAACCCTCGACCTCTTTGGTACGGCCCAACATGACTTGATCACATTGATACAAATCTGATATCGTGGTGTGCAATCTGACCTGAGATATTCAAATGATGGCTGCTTTGGGAGGAAGGTTGTCGCAAAATCTTACCACTTGAAGAATCGGTGTGTTTTCTCTCAGTAACAGCTCTTCTTCTCTTGTCTCCGGCAGGTCATCCTAATAGAGTTCTTACCTAAGATCCCCATCTTCAGACCGGACTAGCCCGACAGCGGCTGACCTTAGACCTCCAGCTGCTCTGTCGAAGAACGCGATGGCTGTTGTCAAGCTCCCGAATAAAACCCCCCCCCCAATGTTTTCGTTTACAGGGTAGCATCGATCCTCCCTCCTTCTCTCCTTGACCTGTTCTCCCACATGTACACCACTCCTTGATGACGAATCCGACACACCACCAACCCTAGTTTTTGGAGTGAATTCACCACGACCTATCGGAGCGAGCTGGGCCACCGTTGAGCCTTGCTAACCAGCACCAGCCTATGGGATGTTTGTGGATGGGGATCAGGGTAGCCAGCGTTATGGAGTTTTGGAACTGAAGCTGGAAACCGGACTCTTAAATTGAGTCCTCTGAGCTACGACTGGAAGATTTGTGGCTTGTATGTTCCTTAACCTAAACACATGGCACAGTCGGACCATGAACAAACCAAAACACGTTCGCATCTTACCGATTGTCTCACCGGCACACTTCACCTGCAAAAAATAATACAAATACACCCCAGTGCTTTTGTAGCGGTTGGTCTGGCGCACTGGATGCTTTTCTCGAGGCCGTGAAGGCAACACAACCCCAGAACTGCGGAGGGAACCGCCATCCAAATGGACTCTGTAGCGGACAGACCGGTCTTACAGGCGCATGTGAGGGGCTGGCGAGTGGCCAGAACAGCTGATCTCTGTTATGTTTCTTACCAATTACCAGACACCCTCTCGCCTCCTCCCACCCCCATCTCTGCACACTTCACGGTGCATCACCCCGAACCCAGTGACAATCACACACCCTCGACTGTAGTGTGTGCGCGTGTGTGTGTGCGCGTGTGTTTCCAGCTGATGGGCTGGCCACCGACCAACTGCTTCTCAGTCGCAGTGGAACAAGTAAGCTGGAAAGAAAGCCACTCGTGATTAAGAGGAGAAACCTTTTTTTAATTTTTATCTCAAGTTTTGTTTACTATTTTTGTGAATGAAAGGCGATCAATGCTTTTGACTTTTCACTGTATTGTTTTCTGTGTGCGTGTCTTTCTGAGTGAGAGAGAGAAACCTAAGCAAAAAAAAAAAGATGAATCAGACATGAAGAGATACTTTTTAGGATTTTTTCTTTGACGCATCTCTTTGCCATAACCGATCTGTGTCACTTTTGTTGTAATAATTTATAAATGAGTGCACATTTTATCTGCGCAGTCATGACATGGGCCTCCAATTTCCTTTTTATTATAATTTTCTTTGCAAACAATTGTCATGGTTGTTTCCTTTTTGTCCTTGTGGTCATGTTTCAACACTAAAGCACACAATCGGTCCTTAAAACCTTCACTTGGCCTCTGTTCCTGCTGACCGTGGCTTATCGGAGTGTTTCAAGTTAGGCATTTGGCTCTTCTGAGAAATCATAGAAATAATCTGACTAATTACATTCAGAGGGCCGGGGCGACCCAGAGCGCTAGGTCCTCTTCATGGGGCGTTAAGTAATACCGGGGTTCTGGATCCTGAAGCAGGAAGTTAGCTTGATAACTGCCCGAAAACCAGAACACTCCCAAATCAGGAATGTGGACTACGGCGCTAATCAGTGTTTCTATATTAGGAATGAAAAGTGACTGCTGTTAGCAACTATCTGGTGACCCTGGTGGGGCGTTTAGCGGCTAACGGGGAAAACATTTCTCCGTTAGCAACTAGCTGGTGAACCTAGTGGAGAGTTTAGCGGCTAACGGGGAAAACATTTCTCCGTTAGCAACTAGCTGGTGAACCTAGTGGAGAGTTTAGCGGCTAACGGGGAAAACATTTCTCCGTTAGCGACTAGCTGGTGAACCTAGTGGAGAGTTTAGCGGCTAACGGGGAAAACATTTCCCTCGGGAGTTGGTGGACACCAAACTTTTAGCTAAAAAACAAAGTCTTGGACTTCATCGGGCAGTCAGAAACCTTTTGCTAACGAGTTGTTCATGAGTTCAGTTACCTAGCTAACAATCCTGCTTGGTAATAAAAGCCGAAGAGTATTTCTTAAAACTGTCAACATGTCATAGAACGCATCATAAAGCACATCTCTGTTCAATGAAAACATGCAACCGTCTGCCTGTTAAAAGTTAAAAAGGGCATGGCGTATATTTAGCTTTTCTCATTCGGCACGCCTCATGATTTATATAAATATTTTTTTAAACATCCAGAGACTGAGATTGAACAAAGCCCCTTTTGTTTGAGGTCACACAGCTCCAGCGATTGTATGGGTCACACTCAGGGGATTATACTTCTAACACCCACATGTAGTATTGGGAAATCTCACTGTCAGGTATGTTCCAAAGTCACAACAAGAACCCACAACAATGGTGTGGTCTTCCTGTTCAGATAGTGAAGGAAACACGTTCATGGACATACAGAAGACCCACACTCACTTGATTACCACTGGGCTGCCTATTGGTTCGTCAGTCACTTTTTCTATATTTTTGATTATGGTCTGTTCCATGTAAATCAAGGCGTAAGGCCATATGAAAATATTTGTTGTGTGCGTGTGTGTGTGCGCGCGTATGTGCACGGTGTGTGCAGATGCAAATGTTCTACGTAGATCTCAGACTGTGATTGAACCCTGCACAGAAAAAGAGTTTATATATATACATATATATATATAATCTTCAGTGGTCTGTGTGTGTGTGTGTGTGTGTGTGTGTGTGTGTGTGTGTGTGTGTGTGTGTGTGTGTGTGTGTGTGTGTGTGTGTGTGTGTGAGCTAGAGAGATAATGTACATACGACTCATGTGCAGATGTACAGTAATAAACTACCAATAAATAAGGCTATGAGCATCTTCCTCTCTAACTCAGTGTGTTTTCTGCTTGTTGAAGTCTGTACGAGGATTGCGAGGTCGGAGAATCTGGAAGCACCAAGTCAAAGGCGACTGGATCGTATTTTTGCTAATGGATGTTTAATGGAAGTTATGGTGTCCAGAAGCAGGTTAGTCTCAAGACGTAAAGAGTGTCACAAAAAGAGAGACATTGGGGATGTTCATGCTGCTCAAAAGCCGTGAAAGAAATCGCAGAAAGGATAAAAGGGTTTTACTTCTTGGGAGAAGTTGCAAAAGAAACTAATTAGCTTGACCATAGGTCAAAAATTAACCTTTTAGATCGACAGGATCACTCAAAACATTCAATACTAAAAACAATTAGGTCCTGAAAAATGCTTTATACGCCCAGAGGGTAACTTCGGATGCACGACATGTTCCAGGTTAGCAGCAGCTCCAGGCAAAGACAGTATTCTTATCCAGTGCATGTGATAAGAGGGAAAGGCAACTGCTGACCAGGCGGCCTTGAGGCTGTGGAGATGGGTCTAGACTCAATAGACTCTAGTGGACAGTTTCAAAACAAGTGGGTTGCTAAAAAGGCTAAAGTGGTGAAACAGGACTTGTCGCCCATTGTGTAGGAAACGATGCCAAGGATTGCCACGTTTAAAAGTATTCACACCAACAGGATACTCACTACTTGTACTGTCCCGCGTGAGAGGGATAGCGAGAGCAAAATGGCCGACTCCTTGATGGGACTCGAAGGTACAGAGTTCCACAGTAGATGGTATACATACTCATATATAAAGCCACCGAGGAAACCCAGAGGCATTGACGCTCGGGTCTCGAACTGAAGACAAAAACAAGTTGCAACCAAAACAGGTCGAAGAGGGCCTGGCCAGTGAAGGGTCTGATAAGTACCCGTTTGGGCTTGAGCTAAATAGCTTCGTAGCAACAGAACGTCACAATGTCATGTACGATATAAGTGCAGTTGGTTTCACATTGTTGGTTACAATCATAAGGATCGCATTCAGATAACAACACCGTTGCCGTGTCCTCGGTGTATAGAACCAAAAAGTTGCTTTGGATAAAAGCGTCAGCTAAATGTAATGTAAAAGACCAAAATCAACAGCAGCAGTAACCCTCACTCATCTCAGTACTTAGAGATGATAGTTGCTGTTGTATTAATAATAGATAAGAGTAGAAAGCCCTTCCAGTGCATGAAGGTGATGCGGGGCCATACAGGCCGCCTCCGCTGGTTGTTGCTGTTGGCTGAGAAGTGAATGAGTTGCTGTCCGCCGGACCAAATGAGTAGCAACCAGTTGCTTGTTTCTTTTTGAAGATGGACTGCAGAAGAGGGGACATTTCTACCGATTGTTGCCCGAGTCACACGTCAAATTAATTCAGTTTTCTTTTTTTACTGACACAATTCTCCACAGAAAAGTAACTGAGATTACTCTGTTGGTATCTTGGAGCTCTTATAAGCCGGTGCTTTCAAAACTAGTTACTGCCGGATAGAAGAAAAAAAGGTTCCCAGAGTAATAAGTAACAAAGGGCATTAGGCTCTGGGCTCTGAGCCCATGACCTGTCCTATGACCATGAGCGCCACAAAAAAAACAAACAGTGGCTGGCCGTGAACTTGCCACGGCGGCACGGGAAAAAAGATTGAAAAAGAAATAAGAAGTTGCAGGCTGGGTCCAGGTGTCGGCCGATTTGTTCTGTAACGTGTAAAAACACGAATTAAACACAGACATGCTACTCATGAGGAACACGCAGTACGAACCGACAAGGAGACAGGAGACAAACAGGGTTTGAATACAAGAGGAAGAGAACGAGGAACAGGTGGATACAACGAGGGCAGCACAGGTGAAGGGAAAACACAATCAAGAAGCAGGTAGCGGTAGAAAAAGTCGATACGGCACAGTATCGCGATATTTTGCATGGCAATATTGTATCGATGCACGGAAGTAAAAAAATATCAATTATAAGCTTTTTGGTCCTTGGATAATATAATCAGCTTTTTCATTTTGTTGCAATAAGTTGCCAAAGTTTTCCTTTGGAGATAATTTGCGGTGGAAAAAAGGGGATGAATCGCAATATTTGATATATCGCAGTATCGCGACGTTATCGAATCGGGTTTCAAGTATCGTGATAAAATCGAATCGTGGGGCCTCTGGAGATTCCCACCACCAGTAGACAGACAATCACCAGGACAGGAAGTGCAGAGACACTGAGGACACAAGACTACAAAATAAAACAGGAAACAGAAATCACAAATCATGACAAAATTAAAGTAAACACATTTATTCTTTTATTCATGAACATGTCATCAGTGATGGAGGACATTTTGAGATATTTTGAGAATTTACTACAGTAAATGTAGCAATACCACAACAACAATACTCCCATCAGGAATAAAGACCCTGCAGTCACGTTGCACATTGAGTATTTATTCATTTTACACTCTGAGAAAAAGGGTTTAAAAGTGTACTTGCAATTTGACTTCTCCTCTTTAAATTGCATTATTATTTATGTAAATCAAGGAACAGCATTCCACATGTTCTCATCAACAGAATAACAAACTAATCAGTTCACAAACATGTCAAAAAAAGAATCCAGGAGTTGTGTAACTCGTTTTACCGCCTTGACCCCGAACGCCAGGTTCATGAATGTGACCCCATCGGAGGGCTCTGCGTCGTCTTGGCAGGGCTCTGCGTGCACACACACATTGAAAATGAGACAAAGCAGCTCTGTGGGCGTCAGTGTGTGGAGACAAATAGTTCAGTGAATCTCACCGCCGTTTTGGTTTATCATGGTGGCCGATCGCATCCGGAGGCACTCCACCTGGTTCTTGAACTCCTCCAACACAGCGGGCGAGACGCTCTGTCTCTTGCCTGGAAACAAAGTGAGATGAGACGCACGTTCAGGTCCAGAAAGGGTTTTGGGACTGCGGAGCGAGTTCCTTACTGAAAAGCATCAGGCTGGTGAAAGATTCCCCGTCAAAGACGATGTCTTCTAAGATCACCAGGCAGTCGGCGCAGCTGGTGGGCAGGTAGACTTCCTTGAGTTGGAAAGGTTGCTCTGTGAAAACACACAAACACGCACACACACACACAGGAAATAATGTGACTTTTCAATCCAGGCCTCCACCCTTACTGGATCTCTCCGATACGTTGCGTCTCTTCTCACCAATCAACATGGTGCTGTCCTTAAAGATCACCTTGAAGATGATGCTGGAGCAATGGCCGTATCTGCAAAGAGGAAAAGTCAAACGTCGCACCACGATGATACCTGCTGATGTCGGCGCTAAGAAATATGGAGAGAGCGGTTTACAGTCTCTGGCTCTGGACGACGTTGAGGACGCCGCTCTCGCCGGTCTCAGTGACGTTCAACGAGACGCTGGACATCAGATGGACCAGGGAGCGGCTTCCTGGGACGTCAGAGCTGCCGCCGATGAACATCCACTTCCCCAAAATCTGAAGTCGACACAGACAGAGCACACAGGTCAACGTCGGGGGTTGCGGCTCGCGGGGCAATTGGCAACCCTCCATGCTTTGATCACAAAATCATGCAATATTTGTTGAAGCTTTGTTTTACAGCTCTGGTATTTCAGCTCTGGTCTGAATCATTTTCCTAATAAAAGACATTTCTCAGAAAGAATAGTAGACTTCTTGTTGTAATCAGAGGGACGAATACAGTGTTTGTAGCATAAAATAGAGGGAAATACAGATCAAAATATATAATAAATGATAAAAGCATATTTACCTACATTTAAATGTTGCTTTTCTGTAAGGATGTTACTTTATTTTCTTTATGATTTGGACCATATTAAAGAGGTATGTTCAGGAAAAATCCTCAGAATGGATTGGGAAATGAAGGACCTGTAAAACAGAGTTACCTGAAGCTATAAAGAGACTCAAAGACGCAGCCAGAGAGGAGAGAAGAGTCACTGCAGGTAACTTCTGAGCATCGTCAGATTTACTCTGGAAAGGCCAAGTCTCATTGAAACGAGAGCTCGAGACTCAAAGAGGTGAAGTGAACTTACTCCTTCGGTGCTGAGCGTGATGGGTTTCAGCCTCGGCTCACAGCCGTCCAGAGGAGCAGAGCGTCCCACCGAGAGGAGACTCAGCAGCACCACAGCGGCAACGCACATCCTCATCCTCGCCATGTTCGTCCTTTCTGGGCCTCGGCTCTCTGCTTCTTCTTTTTATTCTTCTTGGTATCCTCTGGTGACTCTGCTCTGCCTGCCACGAGCTTTAAATCAACAGTGGATGCATCTCACAGCGTACGTTGACCTTTCATGGAACCCATGAAGACAAAGCACACAGCGGGAGGGACTTTGATCTGTTTGAGGAACTAACGGATCGTTCTGATCTCATGGGACACTACAGTTGTGTTTTCATTTATGTAAAAACATTTCTTTTTTTATGTCACCAGTGATGGAGGACATTTTTTGGATCATTTACTACAGTAAAAGTAACAATAGCACAACAACAACAACAACAACACTCGCATCAGAAATAAAGGCCCTGCAGTCATGTATGGAGGAGTATGAATAAATAAATGCTTAAATAAATGTATAAATAAATACAGGAAAACATAAATAAATGCTTACATAAATGAATAAATAAATACAGGAATAAATAAATAAATGCCTAAATAAATGTATAAATAAATAAATGCTTACATAAATACAGGAATAAATAAATAAATGTATAAATAAATACAGGAATACATAAATAAATGTAGTCAGAAAAGAATAAATAAAAAAATGCTTAAATGAATGCATAAATACAGGAATAAATAAATACATGTATAAATAAATACAGGAATAAATAAATAAATGTAGTCAGAAATGAATAAATAAATACAGGAATAAATACATAAATGTTTAAATAAATGTCTAAATAAATACAGGAATAAATAAATAAATGCTTAAATAAATGTCTAAATAAATACAGGAATAAATAAATAAATGCTTAAATAAATGTATACAGGAATAACCAAATAAATGTATAAATAAATACAGGAATAAATAAATAAATGCTTACATAAATGTATAAATACAGGAATAACCAAATAAATGTCTAAATAAATACAGGAATACATATTATTATTCATCTTTCACAAAATAACAAACTAATCAGTTCATAAACATATCAAAACAAGCGTCCAGGAGTTGAGCAACTGGACGTAACACCTTGATCCCCAACGAGTTGCATCTGATGTCATGGAGGCGTCGTCTGGGCCGAGCTGTGTGTGCACACACACTGAAAACCTCTGGCTGGATGCATCTCACCAGCGTACGTTCACCTTTCATGGAACCCATGAGGACGAAGCAAACAGGACTTTGATCTGTTTGAGGAACTAATGCATCGTTTCAATCACATGGGACGCTTCACTTATGTTATAATGTAAGTAAACACGTTTATTTCTCACTCATGAATACGTCATCAGTGATGGAGGACATTTTTTCGGATCATTCACAGGAACAATACTCCATCAGAAATGTGTTTTGTGTGCTGTTACTTTCAGTACTTAAAGTATATTTTGATGCTAGTACTTTAACTTTAGTGCATTTTCTAATGCAGAACTTTTACTAGTATTTATACACTAAGTGATGGAACTAAGGTGATGAAAACACTTAAAGTGAACTATGATGCAAACACACTTCACATGTCTTTATTGAAAAGCAGGAAATGTGCAGAATAAAGTCATACACATGATTAATATTCAATCATTCATTTGCATTGTTGAGCAAGAAATATTCTAAATAGTTTGATTTTCATCGACATTAAGTTCAACACGAGAAACAGAACACTTTAACACTTTTACTTGGTGATATTGAGTGAATTTAATGTGATGAATCATCATTTTTATTGAGAAAAAGAGAAAAGAAAAGTTGAAGAGGCCATCGCCAACCGCCTCTGCTTTCTACTTCAGTGAGTGTTGGGAACTCTTGCCATGAAGGAGGCTTTTTGCTCTCACTGGTACACACACAGGTACTCACTGGAGCCTTGATTCCCCGTGTTGAGATCTGCAACGATAACATTGAGACCGGCCTTGATGGACTCATCAACCAAAGCTGTGTTGACGAGCAGGGCGATGGCCTTGATGGGGTTCCTGGATGCCCCTCTCTTGTACCACAGGTACACTGAGTGACCGCTGGTTCCATCGTTGAGGTCGACACTCGCGGGTGTGTAACCTTGCTTCTGGAAGAAAGACGCCTCCATGTTACTGACGGAGACCTGCAGGTCCGTCAGCGCGGGCTCGGAGTCGGTGGTCTGCCGGTACCAGATGAAGACGAAGGACCCTCCGGCTCCCCTGTTGGTATCTTCATCCACGCGGACGAAACCGCTTCCGAGCAGGGCGGCGTCTGATCCGTAGGAATTGGTGGCGATGATGTCGCCGATGTAGGTTTGGTTCTCTCTCTTCAGCCAGAGATGGATCCAGGCCCCTCTGGCGCCGCGGTTCAGATCACAGGCCAGTCGCTCCCAGCTGCCGCCGAACATTGCAGCTTCATTCTTTGCATCCGTAGTGACGTCAACTCCCACGATGGGAGTGTCATACTCTCCAGAGCCGCGGTGGTACCAAAGGTAGATGTAATCGCCTCCCGCTCCAGCATTGAGATCTTTATCGATCTTTGTGTACCCTGCGCTGCTCAATCCAGTAGCCATGCCAGCGTTGAATGTAACTTGAAGCCTGGTGATTGCTGTTGGCCCCTCTTTGTACCAAAGATAGATATAATTTCCACCTGCTCCTTCGTTCAGGTCCTTTTGGATTTGCTTGAAGCCCGCGGCTCTGACAATGTGCTCTTCATCATGGTTCAGGGACACGGCAAGTTGTGAGATGAAGGTGTTCATGGCGGGTAACTGCAGAAAAGACACATCAGGAATAATCAGGTAGCAGCCGGTCTTTGTGTTGGAACTTTCCCTCTTAAATTGTATGTGAACCTGCAGAGGACCGATAGAGAGCATCCTCACCGCAGGCATCACTGTCTGGTGTGGTGACACCACACCGGCAGAGAGGAAGGCTCTGCAGAGAGCCAGAGAGACCGCGGAGAGGATCGCGGCCACAAAACTTCCCTCCATGGACTGGATGTATGTGCAGCGCTGCAGGAAAAGAGACTCACTCCACCGGCTCACTCTCTGCTCAGACACAAACACTGCAACCTGAGACACAGCATCGTCACCCACAGAACACACTTCCACCTCCACTGTTGTCCTTCTCAATGACAGATAACGAGAAAACGATGGATTCTTGGAGACTTACGCGTCTGCTGACGGTCAATGAAAGAGCGGCAGGAAGAAGTCAGCTGGTCCTCTGGATTCTGTTGTGCTGACTGCAGCTCAGCCGCCTTCATACAGAGAGCAGAGATGCGGGAGCTTATTGTTTTATTATGTTCCTGTTATTCTATCTTCAAGCCTGAGAGGAAGATGCTAAGATAATCATGAATAGAAGCAGAACTTCAACACACACACACAATGGGTGAAATGCAGCTGTGTTCAAATCAGATAACACGCCTTGGTTACCTCTGAAATAGGTCAGAGCCAATGATATTCGTTATTTCAGCTAAAAAAAAGACTCAACAGCGGGTAAGATGAATGCACCACCATACTTCCCAACTCTGGGAACGGGACCACCCGACTCGTTCAGTGAGTGTCTCATGATGAAACTACAGCAAACACAACCAACTCTTCTCCCGTGTCCGGCGAGCGAGATGCCGAACCGTCCACATACAGCTCGAAATCTGCATTCGGAAGGAAGGAAGGGAGGGTGAGGTGTCTGTGAGTCATCTCATCTCACGTCGCCGGACACGGGAGAAGGGCTGGTTGGGTTAGATTGAACATTGAACTGTTCGCTCGAAGCTGGGGACGTCTGAAACTTAACCAGGAAGAACAACAAATGGATGCACTCACATGACACTTCATTGGCATGGTGTTGAGCTCACATGGCCCGGCTGCACACAACGTTATCCAGTGCAGCAGCGGCACTGGATGCATACGAGCAAGTGCCCATTGACGGACATCACGGCAGGTGCATTGACGTCTCCAGGTCCAACGCAGCACAGACTGCCGTGTGGGTTCAGGGAGGCGGCGCCCGCTCACTCTGTGACCTCCATCATCCACACGGTCCACCTCTCATCCTTTCTCGAGCGCCTGAGGAGAGACGTCTGACCTCACATCCTGTGCACAGCAGTTCATATTCTGATAGTCGTTAGGCATGTTGAGAGGCCGCTGAGTGAAACATCTCGTGTCTCTGGAGCAGCACCGGCTTTAACTCGCTCCATCTGCAAGGAGGGAACCATTCAGCTTCTCGTTCAAAATGTATTGACAGAGTCAAAGCAGAAGCTTTCCCCCTTTACTTTTAAATGGCTTTGATTGTTTTTTGCTGCAATTTCCTCCAATTATGTATATGGATCATTTCCTACTGTGTAAAAGTCTTAATGTATGCTAAGCTAACAGTCTCCTGGCTCTCAACAAGAAAGCAAATGAGCATATACTTCGAATGCCCCACTTCCAAAGACAACATAAGTATAGAGGACAGAAAATGACGAGTATGAATAAATAAATGCATGAATGAATACGAGGTGGGACGCTACGCCTTTACGGCGACGCCATTGATCAAGAAAACTTCATTCTCTCCTCAGGTAGACATCACACGACAGCTTTACGTAGAAATGTATGTTTGCTGCGATATTAATGTTGAAAATATTGTATTTAGAACCGTGAGAGATTAGTTTTATGCTAATTGGGTATAGATTATGCATTAGATTATGATTTGCTACAAAGACTCGCATGAATCACTAATGCATGAGGAATGTTTGGGTTATTTATTAGAAAAATAAAAAGTCACAAAAAGATGTCTTATCAAAAGTGTTTGTTTTTTTATTCAACTCAAACTGACACTGGAGATGTCTTCACACAGGACAAAACAAACTAATGACAGAAGAAGAAAAAAAAGAGCTAAATCTGCTGATCATTGGGACTATACAGTGAAATCTGAGCGTGACCTAATGTTACAGAGGTGCTCTGAGAGGAGGGGGGAGGAGTCAGATTGACGCCTCGTCTGCTGTGATGGAGAGATGGATGGAGTAAACAGGACGACCACCCTTCCTCTAACACCTCCTCTGCTCCGTCCGTTCTCCGCTCGAGGTGACGGCGAGGGCGAACGGCAGCCGGATGGAGGAGGATTGTGATTGACGGAGAGGGGGAGTGACGGGGCGCATCGACCGCTCTGCTCTCGTTGGTCTGCGCTCATCCCCCCCTTTCCTTCTTTCTCAACTCGGTGGGAGACGTGGAGGGACAGACCGGACCCAGAGACAGACGGGGGGAGGACAAAAAAAAAGAAGAAAAAAAAAAACAACCAGACGCGGCGATCGCTACTCCATGACCTCCTGGTTCTCTTGGTCCGCGCTGATCTCGTCGCCGCCCTCCTTGCCTCCTTCCTTGCTCCTCTTGCTCTTCTTGTGTTTGTGCCTCCGGTGGCTGTCGCCCTCCTCGCTTTCGTGCCTCCGCCTGCTGCTGCTGCTAATCGAAGCAGAAGGGAACCGGTGTGGAAAGGGCAGAGGAAGGCGAGGAGGGGTAGAGGACAGAGATCAGAGGAGGGAGAGAGAGAGAGAGGAAAGGGCACGAAGGGAAGACGATAGGAGCGAGGGAGATAAAAAGGTCGGGGAGGAGACAAGAAGATCAATGAGTGAGAGAAAGAAAAGGTGAAGTGAAAAGGAGACCGACAAAAAGAGTTAGGAGAATAACGGGGAGACACAGAAAGACAGTTTGATGTTCTGCGACAGTTTGCTACGCCCTTACACCACCTCGTCTCGGCCGTTAAAGCGTAACTGTAATATTTCCCCACCTGGACCCCCATTTTCCACCATGAAGAAATAATAAAACATTTCCCTTTTGCTTGATCTGATCGGTCTATTCTCAGCTTCTGAAATTTATGTTTCCAGTTGATTTATTAAATATATATATGAACAGTCATTCTCGCATTGCGGCGTAGAGATCCTGTGACCATGTGGATCAGGAGCGTGTTCATATTTTCAATGTTAGCATCACGTGCTAACGTGATAAAGAGCCAGACAGACCTGCCGACATGAGCCCAACTATAGCACCCAGGATCAACTTTATGGGGGGAGTTAGCAAACATCTGTCTTCGTTGGAGGTTTTTGTGTGCGTTTACGTACCTGCGGGAGGACTTGTGGCGTCCCTCCTCCTTTTCTCGGTGCCGTCTCTCTCGGTGTCTTTCCTCCTTCTCTCGGCTCGACCGCTCGCGGTGCCGATCCCCGTAGCCTCGCTCCTGCTGGTACTCGCGGTAACGAAACCGCTCCTCGTCGCTGTGGAAGTGTGGAGGGAAAAGTGTGGAGCTCTCACTGGGCTGCGTTTGTTTCACGCACAAAAAAACAACAAACAAGCCCGTACTCTGGGTAAAATAGGTCTTTATGGAAGACGCTCGTCTCCGTCCCGCTCACCTGGTGTAGCTCATCGCTGAAGGGCTGTGCTCCCTCTCTCTCTCCCGCTCGTGTGTCCTCTCTCTGGGCCTCTCCCGCTCCTTCTCTCGCTTGTCGTCTCGACGGGCGTAGTAGTCGCCCCAGGGTTTAGTGTTGTCCATCATCGGGGGCCAGGGAGGAGGGACGCCTCCGGTCATGGGCGGAGGGTACGCGCCTGGCGAAGTGATAAAAGTTATTGCTCCGCGATCAAACACTTCCTGGAAACGAGCAGAGGTTAGAAACACCTGGCCAACGCGGTAAAGCCTCCTACCTTGAGGGAACGGGTAGGGAGGGACACCGCGTCCATCATAACCTCCAGGGTGGCCGCTGTGGAAAGAGAAGAATGCTGCTTTAAAACAAAAAAAAAGGTCATATTGATAACATTTGTGTGTAGATAAATACTAAATCCATCATACTACAAATGCTCTTTTGTGAAGTCATGTTTTCTTTATCATATTATCTTATTAAGCCCATGAGCCTACAGTATAATTACATCAGTATCATGTATCTCTGTGTCCTCAGGGATCAAGTTGCCAGTTCTGCATCAGGCTGCACGAGTATACTACGTATTGGCTATCTCAGCGTAAGTATTTAAAACAGTTACCTGTCCATAGAGGGGATGATAGCGGGAGGAGGGCCGCTGGGTGGAGGCGGGAAACCAGGAGGAGGAACAGTGATGGGCAACCCTACAAGAGCGGAAAAGAGAGAATTAACACGTTGACCAGAGCAGAAACAGGGTAAGATAAGACGGCTGCTTAAGAATCCCACCAGGAGACCAGCTGAGAAATTGTAAAGGTGATGATGATGATGGTGATAAACTTACTGGGTAGGGGGATGAGCGGGGGTGCAGAGTTGACGTTGGGTGGAGGAGGGAGGAACGGAGGTGGGGGGATGTTTGGAGGATGTGGTCCAGGGGGGAAAAAGGTGGGAAGCTTAGCCGGAGCCGGGTCGGCGTCCGTCTGTTCGGCGATCACCTGCAGGACAGCAGACAGTATGAGAAACACACACACACAGTTTCTTTCAACTTGAACTCTAGTTTAGTGGAACACAAGAAAAGTGTGTCCGTGTTGCGCTGGTGTACCTGGATATTGTTGCCTTCTAGGTTGTGTCTGCGGCGCCCTTCGACCCTGCTGATGGTGGCCGTCCCTCCACCGATCACATCTATCGTACCACTCGTCTTCCTGGGAAGCGGATATCAAAACGTGAAAATTAAGGCCGTGTGCATACCAGAACTGTAGTCGTGTACTTCTACAATACGCAAACAGCAATGTCAATGTCAATGCCAATCATTTGCCAAACGTATGATGACTAAACAGAAACCCGACACTGGATTTATTTTGATTTTTTAGGTTCGGTCAGGGATTTGACTCCCGTGTTTCAGAGCTATTACAGGAATCTATTTGCGCCAGAAACATCCACGGCCCCCAAGAGGACATTTAATTACTCCATGAAATGATGCCATGAAAAAAACAAGTTACAAAAAAAGTATAAAGTACTGAAGTTTCCCTTTAAGGAGGATTGGAAGCCTTTAAAAAACCTTTAGGCAGGTTTTATCATTAACTTACGTATAATAGGACATGTCCTGAGGAGGCGGACCAGGGGGCCACTGAGGGGGGGAGATCCTACCATGTTGGGAAAAAAAGGACAGGAGTAAAGATGATTAGTGCATCGGCCTAATCACACACACACACGCATACGTACAACCCATGGGATGACCTCGTCTAACCACCGATGAACTCGGTTGTGACCAGGGGCTTGGTATTTACAAACTTGTAATCTGGATCAGAATGGATCCAGTGTCCCCCGAGCAAGACACTTAACCCCGAGTTGCTCCTCGGGCTCCTTAAGCAAGGACGGGTCAAATGCAGAGAAGAATTTCCCCCCAATGGGATTAATAAAGGATTACTTTCTTATTCTATTTTTTCTATGCGGATTGCTTTTGAGATGCCAAAACCTGCAGTTCATCAAATGGCCACTTGAG
The DNA here is from genome assembly GCF_023055335.1 of Clinocottus analis. Taxonomy (NCBI): domain Eukaryota; kingdom Metazoa; phylum Chordata; class Actinopteri; order Perciformes; family Cottidae; genus Clinocottus; species Clinocottus analis. The sequence continues at coordinate 4,198,705 of NW_027175998.1, read as the reverse complement.
GCCCCGTAGACCACCTCTGTGAAAATGCATCACCGTACAACAGAAATAAATGTTTAAAAAAGGTCTCTTGTTAATTTTCACACTAATGACAACGGTACGAGGGAGTGGATTTTTATATTACTCACCCATTTAAATATATTATGGATTGAATTTATGCATAATTAAGACCTTTAAGTGACGCCACAGCCGCAAGCTTTCTGCAAGGTTAAGTCACATGAGAGACCAACTTTTTCAAGTGTTAAACACATTTTACATATTTTGACCTGATGTCTGTCTGTCTGTCTGTCTGTCTGTCTGTCTGTCTGTCTGTCTGTCTGTCTGTCTGTCTGTCTGTCTGTCTGTTTGTCTGTTTGTCTGTTTGTCTGTATATTCTTTTAAGCGTTTTTGTTTGATACTTAACTTGAAAACGTTTACAACACAAGTGGATGGAAAGACTTTGTGGGATGTTACCAGATATGGTAATAAGCGACGCTAAAAGCAGGAGTGTTACCTGGGGACCAGGTTGACAGGGGGGGGCTTGTACATGTTGATGGGAGACGTGAAGTCTGGCTTTGGCGTGTGAATGGGCAAACTGGACATGTCCTTGTCGTTCCCCGTCCTGCCTTGCTGAACCTGAGAAAAAAAAAAACACAAATATATTTCACGTGTTATTGAAAGTTGTGATAGTGTTTTATTTGTCTCTGCACAACATTGTGGAAATATAGATGAACGTGTTTGAAATGAAACTATAACGTTTAGTTTTGTTAATGTTCCTTAACAAAAAGGGGGAAACGTTTTTTATCATGTAAAGTTTCCAGATAAAACCACACAGGAAGCTGCTTTGATTCCAACTAACTGATGAGAGGGGGATGCTTATGAAGAAAAGAGAAGTTTGAGAAGAGTCTAGAGGGCATTGACAGAAGACAAAAAAGTACAAAGTAATCGCTGGTCTCTCACGGTAATCTTGCTCGTCACCGAGCCGACATTAGAGACCTCCAGGCCCATGCGCAGTCTCTTCTGTTTTTCACAATAAGCCTTCCATGTGTCTTCATTGAAGCCGTAGTTAAAGTAGTCCGACAGATCCGCTCCTACACACACACACACACACACACACAAAAGTGTGAAATACAGTACATGCTAGGCACGACATGTCATCTTCCCCCTGGATCTCGGGGCGCCAAACATCCTGAAAGTGCACATAACTGTGGTGGCTAAAGAAACAGCTGCACATTTTCACTGGTTGGTTTTTCTTCAGCTACACACACACAAACACACACACACCTGGCTTTCTCCAAGGTTTCTCTTCAAATGACTCCACGTCCGCCTCCAGCACTGGAACCCCGTTGATGTTACCGGGAGCGTCCAGATCCACTCCCTTCAGCTTGGAGGCTGTGGGAAAATAATAAACATCAGAACAAGTTAAGTGGACATGAACATGTTGTTTTCTTTACAAGAAAGAAAGCGGTTTAAGACCAGAGGGCAGTACCTTGTCCATACGGTCTGGAGCCAGTTGTCTTTATGTTGAGATTGACAGGTGGAGCGCCATACGTTCTGGGAGGAGAAATAAATAAATAATCACACATCTCCTCTTAATTAGCTGTTATATGCATCATAGTTTTATTTAAAATTTGTTATATAGAGTTTGTTAAAAGGTGGATATGCAAGTCAACAGTAAAACACGCCACACTTTGACTGAACACCTACGTGTACTGTGGCGCTCCTGTCTTTATGTCTCCAATGGTGACGCGGACATCGTCGTCGTCGTCATCACTGTCGCTGTCACTGTCAACGTCCTCACCTGCGGGTGCTGCTTCTACTGCCGCCACGTCGCCATCACCTTCAGCCTCACCGTCACCTGTCGCCTGATAGAAAGGGGAGGGAGGATGAGACATGAAGAGGACAGAAAACCCCCGAGATGAAGAACTGAACCCCCTTCCAGAAAGCCAGTTTAACAAACTCTGAGCCGAATTTTAAGTTGACTAACCCTGAGGTGGAGTTTTTTTTACTCCAGAACAGGTGAGCGGTGTTCGTTCACCGAGTTAAACTCATGCACAGAGCGAAAGAAAACCAGGCCATCATCAATGGAGCTCTGCATCCGTAATTAACAATAGCAACAGGTAAATACATGGCAGAGCCACCATATTAATCCAGTGGATGTAGAGATATTAATGCATGTAAACTATATACAAACTATCCACATTTATCTTGACACAGGGGCCTAAACTCTGTGTTATCTTATTGAAACGTTTCCTCAATTTGGTAAACAATGAATGAATGCCGAATAAAACCCGACTAGGATAACGTGGTGAACTCTGACTGTATATTAGCTACTGCAAGAAAAGTAGTCAAGTTAAACGCTGTCATTGAAATGCAGTTAAAACACGTTCACTAGACGCAACCTCCGAAAAAAAACCTCACTTTCAAACTACATTTTGCAGCTGCCCCACTCTACGGCTCACACAGAAGTAGTGACATCACCCGCCTCTTAGGCCACAACAAATACGCCAACGACAACAGTTCAAGGATGTTACATACGATCTTCAATATAATCTGAATTATTTTTCCATCAGTGACCGCCAAAATCCAATGTGTGCACAGGGTCAGAGCATTAAATATATTCATAGAAAAAGAACTTACACAGGAAACGATTGAGAAAAAAAAGACAAACTGAGGTTTTATTCTGAACTGAGGGTGACCTGAAAGTGTAATATTTGAATTTGAGGGAAGCAAAAAAAACGATGATCAAAGAAATGTCTGACAAGCCAAAAAACAGACTAATACCCAACCAGGTTTTACGAACTGACCTGAGATACCTACTTCAACACTGAATGAATGAGGAAATAAAACCAGGTGTCCGTCTCTGCAAGGAGAAAACCTCGTGGCGAGCCGGTTAGGTTCACAGTGACAGGTTAAGTTACCCATCCTTTTGGAGCTGAAAACCCGGAGTGTAGCTAACTCAAAGGTTTTAACTAAACCTGCTTTCTTTCCTGCGGCCCCTTGCAGCGAAGTAAGCACTCAAACAAAAGAGAGAAAAAAGAAGCGTTACCCACAATGCAACACATTCTGTGACTGTGTCCATGGTTACCCACCTCAGAGGCCACTCCATTGCCTGTAGCGTGTGCTTCCTCTGTCAAAGCATCAGCAGGCGCACTGCGGATGCAATTTAGTTTTAATTATTGTGGTTTTCAAGCAGAGTTGTCACATTCTCAAACTTCACAATCACTATCTTTTTTTTAAAAAAAAAAAGGTACTATTCAATACAAAACAATAACTTAATCCAGGAATTTTTATGTCGTTATTATTCCGGTGCTGTTAAAAACATGCATTTTTAATCTGCCTGTTAAATGGTATTGCTGTAGATTTGTATTCAACGGTAATGTATTGTCAATCAGTTTGTGTCTTGTGAAACTAATGAATGCACAGCTATGGATGTGCACACCCCCTGGATGTAAACAGGTGTCTTCTGAGTTATTTTTAAAGTAGCTTACACAAAGCCAAGGTGTTAATGGGTGAGCACGGACGACACACACCTGACAGCAGCATTCAGTTTGGCTTCCTCGTCCTCATCTTTGGTCTCCTCATCTGCAACATGAAACAAACAAAAATTGAAAAGCCGTTTTCAATCATAACTAGCCATCCATTAGCTTCTCCTGTCAAACGTATGGACACAACACAACGGAGAGACACCGACATTAATATTTAACACATCTTAAGTTTCAATACACTACCTGAACAATTCAACAGAGACATGTTTCATTACTTTTTTCCTCTCTCAAATTGTACGGCTGCAAAAGGCCGGGAAAGCTGCTAGCTTAGCTTCCAGGCTAACTGTTATCTCAGTGGTTGTGGTTAGCATCTCATTACCAGAGCGGCGCGCGCGCACACTCTCTCCCTTTCTCCCGTTCGGTCAAGAGGAGCTGTGTTTGCGGACAGCATGCTCTTTCCTTTCTTTTCCTTTTACCTCCGTAGAGCCATTCCTCCTCCTCGTCTCCGGCGCTGGCATCAGTGGTGGCTGTTTTGTCCGCTTCCTCCGCAGACATGTTGAGCTCACGCGGAGTACTACACGCTACACCAGCAGCGGCGTCACTAACACAACAATATTCAACAAAAGCTTCCCAATGCAGAGAGTCACGTATAGTTTATCCCTTTATGCAAGGAAACGCAGTTATGTACAAACAAGTATTATGCCTTAGCTAAATTCATCTTCAACCGAGTTGAGCGAGTGAATGGCGTGAACCCGGAAGAGGATGTTGACGTCCTGCTACGGTGAACGCGTCGGTGGAGAAAACCACAGCGCCCCATGCGGCTGAGACAGGTAGTGCAAGAGAAATACAAATCCATTGTGTGCTGCTTTTAATGCGTGGATAATTGTATTGCATGGACGTAAGATAAGATCATGGCTCAAGCTGACCTTAAAAAGTTCCTGTCCCAGCCCAGGACTAAATGTACAAGTCTTGACTTTGACTGAAACCCTTGTCACTCTTACAAGAGATGTTAACCGTCACGATCATGTGACACAGAGGCTTGGAGACCCCTAACATGGCTCCAGGCCTCTGTCCTCTGGTCCATAGGCTTCAACTGTAAAATGCAATGCATGGCCAAAAGTATGAGCACACTCCAATTAATAATTTAATTCCCAAACTATGAGCTCTCAATCACTTCAACACAAGTCTCTGCTCTTCTAGAAAAGACGCAGGGGTCATTAAATAACCGACAACACTATCGAGGACTCAGTTATATTCCAAGTGTCTCAGTGACAAGGTTGAGTGTTCAGCCTTTCATTAGGTTCATTATTTACGCCTGAGCTTCTCCGAATGCAACGTGTCCAAACCTTTAAAAGAAGAGCTCACAAGAAAGAAAAAAAGAGATGAAACACACTAAACAGTTTGTACAAAAATCTGTGTACTTAGTGCTCACAAAGTGCAAACCCTTGGTGACAGCGTACACATAGAGACTTAGTGGAGGTGGTGGTGGTGGTGGTGGTGGTGCAGCCAGTAAGGGGCCACAGTTCAATATTGCCCCAGGTCTCCTAAGTGGATTCATCTGGCCATGGCCACCAGAGCGAGGTCGGCCCTGAAGTTCAGCTATGTTAACACTTGCAGAGCCCTCACCTTCATCCCAAAGACAAAGCTGGTTTGAACCTAGTTTAAGAGTTAATCCATATTGGTGCAGCCCAGCCTCTGTGTGATGAAACTTGGGTCGAGTAAACACAAACCTCCTACAGGTTAATTTGACCCCGTCACACCAGAAGAACAGACCATACGTGGAAAGCCGGATGGGTTTTGTTTGTGTTTCTGATTGATGGAAAGTGATCTGGGAGGGCTGAATTACACACTAAAGCTTATGGTGAAAGGTCTGAACTGTGGCTTTGTTGTGGTCATTAAAACACTTCCCGCCGGGTCGCAACTCCGAATCAACGTCTCGCCATGAACATTCTTCATGGACAAGAGACGGCAGCACACTTTTGTGTAAAAACGTCATAAACGGATGTCCCCATCTATAAAAGGCAATCCCAGACCAAAATAAGACAATGTCTGCGCATAATTTTGTCCCTAAATTGTAGACGTATGCAATATTGTGACATTGTAAAAAAAAAAAACACAAAGAATCAGAGATGTACAGCTGTGAGGGGAAAAAGCTGCGGGATTTAATCACCGGACTTCTAAGGAAGTGAACATTCAGGCGCTCCGCCCTGCTCCAGCATTAAGACTGTGGTTGTTGCATTTCACTGAGCAGGGTGCAATAATCTATATACTGTAGTTCTATATGTCTACATTCAAAGCAGGGCGCTGCTGGACAAGAGGAAACATCCTCAGTGTATTATATATATACCACTACCCTGACTGTAATAAGACAGAGAGACAGATAGTGATAAATAAAGCAAGAAATATTTAATGAAATAATCCAATAATGTATGTATATATATCTTCAGGTTAAAAGAAAATACAGTGTGGCTTGTGAGCGGTCGTTAAGGTTAAACAGCAGCTACTACACGGTGACCTCTGGTCACAAATCCAGACTTATAGAAGCTGCCTCTCCTGACTTAAGAGTGCACCCTTGCATGTCTCGGCTTAGTGGGTCTCGGCGCTTGGCGCCAATCCATTTAATGCATACGAGAGATTTAACTTCATCTTTGTTAAATGCACTGAATGTCTTTTCTTTTTATGTAGTTGTTTTGCAGAAAAACCCACTCATTCCACATTATCTTGCCCCACGGAGAGAGACAAACTGCATCCCCCTTATTTTCTACGTTTATGACATGAAGCAGCAGCTGCTGCGGCGCTCATCACCAGCAAAACAGATTGCTGCTGTGGTTCTGTTAATGCAGAGAGGATTGTTAATGCATTTAGGGCCTTTTAAGTGGAGGCCACTTGCATTGTCAGTAAACGACAAAGAAATCTGTGGAAAAAATGATCTCGCTCTCTCTTTTTTCCCCTCCCTCTATTATCATTTCTTTATGTGGTGATTACACGGACGCAAAATCCACCAGTACTCAAGGCGAGGGCACGTGCACGTTCGCACGGACGTAGTGTCTATACGGCATGCGCGACGTGCACACACTGTGGTCGTTTATGTGTGAGTACATTGATTTTTCTCTTATCACAAGTACTCTATCGCATCGTACATTTCAGCTTTTGTGTGGATCCCTGTATGTTCACAAGCACGCACACACACACACACACACACACACACACACACACACACAGTCAGACTGTAGACAGAGGGAGAGGGAGGGATACCAATGGTCTCTCAGTTAAACTAATCATGGACATTACATTTATTTCATTCACTCCGTCTCCCCTGACCTCATCTTACTCCTCTCGGTGTTTCACCCCATCTGCTTTCACATCATCACAGCCCCTCCCCCTTTTAATCCTCCACCTCTCCTTCCACATCTGATGGAAGGAGAGGTGGACTGAAACATCCTTTTAGTCCAGATTTAGAATGTGTTTTTGAGTGAAATCAATGCAACTGTGCTCAGATTTTATCAGCCGTGAGTCTTGTGCATCGTCCCATTATGTGTGTATACATACACAATGGAGAAGTCTGTTTTTTCGGCAATGTCGCCACAGACAGCCATCTCATAATACTGCAAGTATACAACAATGCCAGTACTTTCATCAGAAGGCCAAATGGTTTAATTCCCATTTACTCTTTCAGCGATATTGACTGAACAGACACTTAGTGCCACTTTAACTGCCATACCCGGAGATTGTCAATGGCTTGTACGAGGTTTAAACTGCACGTGCGATGACAGTACACGCACTACAACACTCACTATACAACCACGTCACCATAAAGTACATTACCATTGCAAAGAAATTACTAAAATGAACGAAAATTAGTGGAAAAGTTTGGATATATTCAGCTGACAGGTGTTTCTATTATTTTGTCCAACCCCTTTATGTCAGTGAGGGTAGACTAAACAAGGGAAACCCCTCTCTGCATAGTGAACAACAGTACTTTACTCCTCCGCTCTCCGCCCACTTGCACCCTGTTTGCCTCTAGTTCCTCCTCTCTCCTTTCCCTTTCACCCTCTGTATCCTCCCGCCTCCCTCCCTCCCTCCTTCCCTCCCTCCTTACGGTGGATTAGGCCGCTCTTACAGCCTAGTCGATGCTAATCAGGTTTATCCAGACAGAGGGCGATCATTGGACTATCGGTAATTACACATGCTGATATTAGCTTACTCAGATATGTGCCCTGGCACATTTTCAATCCCTCATCTCTTTGGAGCTAACATGTGGTCATCACAACAGGGTGATGCCACACTCTGCGGTTTATCGCGACAGTTTTGACCCTTTTGTTTCGCAACACAAAGCTCCATCTGTCACGAAAAACAACCGCTCGTCTCACGCTGAGGCCTCCGAATGCGACACAGTTGTTTCCGGCGTGATTGTTTTTCACGCCGATGTGCAATTACGATTCGGAGCTCGTTGGTTTCGCATCAGAAGTTCACTGCAAAACAAGAATTCACACAACTGACAAACTCCCCGTTGTGATCACGTTTCCAGCAAAAGTAAACATGAAGCTACGGCCAGTTAGCTTAGCTTAGCACAAAGACTGGAAGCGGGGGGAAACAGCTAGCCTGGCTCTGCCCAAAGGTAACACAATCCACCGTCCGGCTCCGCTGAAGCTCACTAATAAGCAACTATTTCTTGGCTCCGAGCAGTTACCAGGCAACCGGTGAAGATTCCAGGATGTTACCGCGTCTGGCCAAGAAATGCTCCAGCGCCCAAAATTGTCTTTTTTCTTTCATTTTTTTTTTATTGTACTTTGGTTTTTGTGCAGATTACAAAAATAGACAGACATGAGAGTTGCATCTATCTTCCACTTAACGCTAACAGATGGAAGAAAAGCAACTCTTCCTCTCAGAACATCACTGGATTCAATCACAGTAAATTGCATCAAAGTGAAACTAAGGCCGTGCATTGTTTCTCTGAATAAGTGGTCTTTATTTTATTTTGTTTTATTTTTTTTTTGACCCACCTCTCAGTCTGAGGTCATAATTGATGTGTGAAAAACCACGATTGAGCCGCGGATGGACACTTAACAACCGCACAGAGTGGGGTCAAAAAAAAAGAAAAGACAAGACAAGTGGACACAGATATCAGGTTGATGATGTCCAGTCAGCAGACGGAGAACAGAGCTGGACTGCATCAGGAAAAAAACAACAGAAAAAAGCTTGTGCCGAGTCATGGGCCAATCATTGGAAAGGAGACTAGACGAGGTATTGTTTTTACTTCAAACGTGTGTGTCCTAGTGCAGTGTGTGAGAGTGTGTGTGTGAGTGTGTGTGTGTGCGTCTGCGTTTTCCTGTCTGGCTCCCGTGGTTTTGTAGGAACAGCCAAAGGCGGCCTACGTACGTGCCCGCCTGAGGGTGTGAAGATCCATTTGTAGGTGATTGAGTTAGAATGTGTGTGTGTGCACGTCTGTGTGTGTGTGTGCGTCACTCAAAAGGAGAAAGGAGAGAAAGGGAAGGTGAATGAGAATAAGAGAGGAGGAACAAGGAGAGAGAGCGAGAGAGAGACAGAGAGAGAGGGAGGGAATGTTTTTTCATTACGTAATCTAATCTAAGTGGCTATTTTTCTTGTATAAAACCTCCGTTGCCCTCTGTGAGAGCACTGTCCTCATCTGTCTAAAAGCACTGAGTGAGTCATGCTGTGGGTCCACACACACACACACACATATAAAACACACCGAGTCACAGTGAGTCAGCCGAGATCGGCCATAGACGCTCACCTCAGTGATGAATAATGCAATAGGGAAAGGCATAGTACAAGCTGCTCACATGACATGTGAACCCGGTGGACAGCAGACGTACGGACGATCCTGACGGACTCCCACGCGAACACACACGGCGGCGTCTTCGCGGGGCAGCTGGCGGACAGGTGGATGGTACTTTGACACCTCCGAGGTGCCGGCTTCCTTTGTCTCCGGAAATCCAACAGCAGATTCGCAAAAGGTGCCGAAGTCAATCTGTCGCTGAGGCAAAAGTTCAACATCGTGGGGGGGAATTGTGGAGTTGTTCCACTGTTGGTTGGAGAGTTGGATGAGAAGTTTGCAGCTGGTTAGCTTAGCTTAGCACAAAGACTGAAACCTTCCCTTCCCCTCCTCCTGTTTTCAGTCTGTGTGCTAGGCTAAGCTAACCAGCTGCAAACCTCTCATCCAACTCTCCAACCAGCCACCCTGACACAAGCAATACGATGAAAGTTCACGAATGAACACGTTGTATATCATTAGATAAATGTGTACACACACACACACACACACACGCAGAAGGTTCCAGTCCTTGTGCTAAGCTCTGCTAACCGCCGTAGCCTTTCAGTCAACACACGATGAGGATGGCGGTGATCTTCTCTTCTGAGCCTCCACCAGAACAACAATACGCATAATTTCCCCAAAATTGTTCATCTCACACCAGACTGAGGTCGTGCAGAGACACATATTTGTGTGCAAGAAACAACCAAACATTGTGTTGTCTAAAGGGTAAAAAAAAAACCCTTCGAGGCATCGCCGCCTGCACAAACATCTCTGTGGAGCACATGGTCGCGCTGCGGCGGATCTTTCTGACCTGTCTGACCTTTTTTGACCTTTCTGACCTTTCTGACCTTTCTGACCCCCCTCAGGCTTCTCTTCCCACCCCTCCTCTCGTCCCTCAAAACCGTCATCACCCTCCAAGGGCGTCACGGCGTCTCGACAACCTCCACAGGACTGTTTGGTGCAATTTCCCTGGAAATTCACAATGACCCAAAAAGACAGGACCAACTGGACTTTGGTTCTGTTTACATGTTTATATATTTATTTTTGAAACAGGCATTTGGTGCAGTTTTGGACAGTACTCACTGTCTAAAACTGTCCAGAAGTCCTGGAGCTGAGCCCCGGTCTGAACGGGTGTGTGCATGCAGAAGTTCAATTTGCCCACAGTTGTTTTTTCTTTTCTTTTAAAAAAAAAATCTGGAACAAGTCACATTTTCCAGAGAATTAAACTGCAAAAACAAAGTAATGAGGTAAACAAAATCAATTAAATAAATGTTGTGCTATATAGTTTAGCATCATCTTGCCATCATGTGCTGAAAGTCATAACGCCACGGGGCGGTGCGCTGAGGTTACAGAATAATCATGTGTGTAAGAACAGAAAAAAACACACACAACGGGCCCAGTGTCCTCTCACATATTCCTCTGGAGCTGCAGGAAACACACAAACCAGAGGATGAAATCGCACACACACACAGACACACTTAGATATGCAGAGCCAATGAGGCGTAAAGTGAATTAAGTGGCAAATGACATTAATATTTGAATGTTGTCACAGCCCAGCAGTCCATCTTCATCTCTTTGATGGTGCTTTTGAGGTTTATGGCGGAGAAGGATGGAGGAGTCCTTCGCTCTGTTGGCTCCGTGTCGCCGCTTTGTTCATCGCAGGGTCTCAGTATCGTGACCGCTTCCATGAAACTGCATTTACCAAACACCCAAGCAACTCACCGTAACACGAGCAATATTATAAGTCATTGGGGATTCCTATTTATAGCGAATAATACATTTGTGAAGACCGACAAGAAAATACACAAACGTTCAGGGCCACAAAACCCTTCAGTGGTGATGATTGTTTTTAACTTTTTATTACTTCCCCTAAGATTTACACTCTTCAAAACACGCAATGAAGGCTCGTTTGACTAATGCCACAAATGTAACATTGAGTGTGTAGGTACACACACACACACACACACACACACACACACACACACACACACACACACACACACACACACACGTCTATTGCCTCCTATAGGGGGATATTAAATTGATTAAATATGTGTGAGAGGGAGGGTGAGTAAGGAAACTCCTGCCAGAGAGAGAGAGAGAGAGAGAGAGAGAGAGAGAGAGAGAGAGAGAGAGAGAGAGAGAGAGAGAGGAAGTGAAAGAAAGAGAGAGAGAGAGAGAGAGAGAGAGAGAGAGAGAGAGAGAGAGAGAGAGAGAGAGAGAGAGGGAGAAAGAAAGAGAGGGAGTGAAAGAAAAAGAGAGTGAAAGAAAAAGAGAGAGAGAAAGAGAGAGAGAGAGAGAGAGAGAGAGAGAGAGAGAGAGAGAGAGAGAGAGAGAGAGAGAGAGAGGGAGAGAGAGAGGGGAGGGGGGAGAAAGAAAGAGAGGGAGTGAAAGAAAAAGAGAGAGTGAAAGAAAAAGAGAGAGAGAGAGTGAAAGAAAAAGAGAGAGAGAGAGAGAGAGAGAGAGAGAGAGAGAGGGGGGGAGAAAGAAAGAGAGGGAGTGAAAGAAAAAGAGAGAGTGAAAGAAAAAGAGAGTGAAAGAAAAAGAGAGAGAGAAAGAGAGAGAGAAAGAGAGAGAGAGAGAGAGAGAGAGAGAGAGGGGGGGGGAGAAAGAAAGAGAGGGAGTGAAAGAAAGAGAGGGAGTGAAAGAAAAAGAGAGAGAGAAAGAGAGAGAGAGAGAGAGAGAGAGAGAGAGAGAGAGAGAGAGAGAGAGAGAGAGAGAGGGGAGGGGGGAGAAAGAAAGAGAGGGAGTGAAAGAAAAAGAGAGAGTGAAAGAAAAAGAGAGAGAGAGAGTGAAAGAAAAAGAGAGAGACAGAGAGAGAGAGAGAGAGAGAGAGAGAGAGAGAGAGAGAGAGAGAGAGAGAGAGAGAGAGAGCTGTCACCATGATGCTGCGTTCACGTCCGGGTTTAAACATTTACAGTTTTTCATCATCTGATAAACACGAGCCTGCCACAGAGTTTAATTGCCATTTCTACTTCTTCCCGATGAGTGTGTAAAGAAGAAGAAGAAGAGGTCAAGGTGTGTTTTCTCTCTCCCGCCTCCCGGTAATAACCGACTCATCACCTTGGCTGCTCTCCAGCCGATGCGGGACAGGAAGGAGCGGCGGGAGGAGAGGCGCTGTGTCTTTAAGCTCCAGTGAAATCCATCTGGGAGGAGGAGGGAGGAGGAGGAGGAGGAGGAGGAGAGAGGGGGGGCTGTAGGGGGATTGAGTCGCAGCCGTATGCATGATCATTTCGTGAGTGTGTGTCTGTGTGTGCGTGCGTGCGTCCAGCGTGGTGGAGGTATCGCTGCTCTCTGGATGGATGGATACACGCAGGATGGTCGCTCCTTTACTTGAAACGCGCGGAGCATAAGTGTCCAAACATTTCATATATTTTTATTATTATTATTATTATTTTTGTTAAAGCTTCAAACGCGCCTATAACCATGAGATGCTCCTGGTTGGCTTTCGCCTCCTTTCTGGTTCTGCTGCCACTAACAGGTAAGAAAACAGGTGGAATGTTGCTTGAATGTCGCTTTTAGTGTCTGTGTGCGCAATAATGACTTTATAGTGACCTCATTTTATTACCTTTACAATATAGCCTCATACATTCTACTTAAGTGCTATCTCGGGATATGAAAGAACACCATGCCTTTTCTATATTTAACATTATTTCTCGTATTTGGATTAGACTGAGTGCTTTTCATGTCACTCAAGTGTTGCCGTCTCCAAATGAGTGCCTCCACGTTGCCGCCCTTAACTCCACTCAATCAGATGTCAACAGCTTGAAAACATACACATATTGAAAAGCAGCGTGTATCATAGTGCGGCTCGAGGCTCACGCATTGTCTCCACGTTGTTTCTGGAAACGTGGGCGACTTTCAACACACCCAAGTGGCGTTTAACGGTGCAGTGGATCAACCTGTCGGCGCGCGTCTCCACATCGGCATTTGCATAACTCCACTGTTTGGGTTGACACAGCCTGCGAGGGAGATGCCTTTGGCAGCCAACAGGTGTGTGCGTGCGTGCGTGTGTGTGTGTGTGTGTGTGTGTGTGTGTGTGTGTGTGTGTGTGTGTGTGTGTGTGTGTGTGTGTTTAAGGATGATTAATAATGTATCCCACCGAAAATAAAAAGGGGATTAAGTTGTGCCAGCAGAAGGAACAAAGAAGAGCCTGAAACACGCACATCTTTGCACACAGAACACACACCCAACAGCACCTTAACATTTACTCAACTCTGCCTGCTGTGATGATAGCCGTGTGTGTTCGTCATATAAAACACAGCCTCGGGTTCTGTTTGAAACCTTTCTTGTTTCTTCTTTTTTTGTGTGTGTTGCTTACTCAAACACCAACCGTCTCACAGAACATGCTCTTTGCAGCCTGCACAAACACAGATATTGATATATATATTTTTCCTCCTTCTTCTTCTTCTTTTTTTTTTGCATCCCAATGCTTCTCTTCTTTGACTTCTCGGGCCTCGGCTTCCAGCCCCTGAAGGCACAACAGTCACATGAAAATCGTGTTCTCGAAATGGCGCCTATCATGTGGAAATCTGAAAGAAAAACTAAAGTTGGAAGTGGAAGAAGAGGGTGAGGGGGGTTAACTGAAAAATGTTGGTTTGCTACACACACTCATCTTAAGGGAGTGCATTCAGGGGCCTTAATGCATGATTACTCAGCGGGTAGACGGCTCATAATTATTGATTGCTCAATTGAGCCGTGGTGGTTTGATAGCACTCTGTCCTGAGGGGCCGTGTGCCAATCATAACATCCCATTTAACCGTCGCGTATGCGCATAACTGTGGTGGGAATTTTATAGTCTGGACAACTAAAGAATTCAAAAATAATCTGTAAAGGAATCGCTAACGACGAGAATCTTTTGGTGGCCTCGTCCTGTTTAAGCTCCTTTTCGCTGATTCCTATCTCTTCCTTGCGATTCCTTTCCGGAGCGTGTAAGTTCATCCACATCAGTGTCAGTGGATCTGTCGGTATGGACCCTCCACCCCCACCGTACATGTCATCCACGTCACCTGCACGCGTGTGTGTGCTGTGTCTTCACAGTCTGGTGCCAGCCGGTCATCTCCCCCGGCGGGCCCCACGTCGTGGTTCCCAAGAGGGGCAGGCTGGAGCTGCGCTGCCGCGACAACGCCACGGCGTCGGGCGCCCCGTCCAGCCTGCGGTGGCAGCGGGAGAGGGCGCGCAGGCTGGAGGGCGAGGTGGAGGAGGGCGCCGCCGCCTCCGTCACGGTGGCGGCGGCGCAGGCCTACCACATGGGCCGCTACGTGTGCGTCAACAACAGCACGCTGGAGCACAGCTCCGTCTACGTCTACGTGAAAGGTGGGTGGAGGGCGTGCACGTGTGTGTGTGTGTGTGTGTGTGTGTGTGTTGCATGGAATCAATACTGCAATCTCCCTCCCGCTCTCTCCTCAGACCCCCAGAACGCCTTCCAGCGCACCATGGTGAATGTCATCCTGGTGCGCGAGGGGGAGAACTGCACCATCCCCTGCCTGGTGACCGACCCCGAGGTCACCCTCCTGGCCTTGGAGACCTGCGATGGACGCCCGCTGCCCCCCGGCCTGAGCTACCGCAGCGACCCCCAGCGGGGCGTCACCATCAGCACCGCGAGGAAGGAGTACGAGGGCTGCTTCGTGTGCGTCGGGCGGCTCGCCGGCGTCAAGGTGACGTCGAGCCAGTACACCGTGGACGTCCGACTCGGTAAGGGAGAGAATTCTCGCTTCCCAAAAAACCTCGGCTTCAGCACGCCGGCGTTTGGTGATTCATCTCGTGGCAGAGGTTCGCCAGATGGTGTCATTGTGGGTGATGGTTGAAGCTGAAAGGCGAGAGGCGAGGGAGAAGCTCCCGTCATCGTCACGGGGCCGTGCTTTTGAGGGCAGATCTGTAAAGTCAGAGCTCGTAAATTAAGTTACGTCTCTTGCGGCCGCCCAGCAATGAGTCAGTGGAAGGTTCAGCCAAAGCGTTTGCCTTTCTGCTAATGCCTCCCGGGGCCGGATCCATAATGCAAATGTCCCCAATACTCGCGTAAGTCAGAGTAAACAGTGGAGTGCACACAGGATAAAGTGGTTCTGACCAGAAACCCCACAGCTCGCTTGTTCTCGAAAAACAACAAGCAGATGTGAGGACAACAACGGTGAATAGAATATCTTCTTCTGACACACAAGTGGACAAACATATGTCACGTTTTGATGGACAACAACATTTTTTGGAGTGGGAGGGTGACATGCAACAAAGGTCCCAAGGCAGACTGTCATTAGGATTGCAGGGATGTGAACATTTAAAGTGGTCAGCATGGATTCCTCTTTGCTGCGGGGATTGTCAACGCCAAGGGGAAATGTCATCCGAGCAATAGTTGCTGAGATATCTCAGCCTGAAGCCAAAGCAGGGGCCCCAACAGGCCAGCACAGCCGCGAACGTGCCGACAGACCTTGCACAAGAGCCCATAATGCATCTTGGCGGAGACCAGGGGAATTCACGCCGACTATTGCAGATGTGTTTTTTTTTGCAGAAGCGGAGCAACATTAATGGGAAATGAAACCGATCACATTTCTGCTCGTCCCCTGCATTGCATCAGCATTTTCAGTCCTCTTCTGCAGTGGGAAGAAGTCCAAAACAGATAGGAGTGGAGGGGGGGGGGGGGGGGGTAACAGTGTCCTTCTGACTGATGGAGAGGAGTGACAAAAGAGAGAGGAAGGGAGGGATTAGAGCCCCGCACCAAACAAAGCTCTGTAACGGCGCATGAAGGCCGTGTCTGGTGTAAACAGAATTATCTTCATCCAGCAGGCCCCGAAGTGACGTTGGCAGGCGTTAAATGTCTGGGGAAATAATAGTCCGGTTTATGTGCGTGCAAGTGTCTGCACGCGCAAATCTTAGAGCTGTGTGTGTGTGTGTGTGCATTGTCATTAGTGTGTGTTTGTCCACTAACTGGAGCCGCACGCCCTCTAAGGGTCTTTTAGTCCTTTCAGGCGGCTCAATAACAACCACTGGCGAGTTTAAATGAGTCACTCGACTACATCCGTCACGGTAATGTCGTCTCTGCGTCTCTTGACCTTAGTGCCAGAGGTGCCTCCGGGGATCACGCTGTCCCAGAAAGACGCCGTCATCCTGAGGCGAGGGGAGCGGTTTGAGATCACCTGCAGCTCCGCCAACGTCAACCCGGACTTCAGTGTCAAGTGGGATTTCCCTCCAGCGGCGGTGAGATTGATGGAGGGACGGACTCCTCCGCGGCCTCTTTGTGTCCGGGTGACTGGCTGTCAGGGTGTGACGCTGACTCGTTAACCCTCTATGTCCCTGAGTTTAGTTGGTGGCAAATCTATTCTGGATAAAAACATTATAAGTATGCCAGCTGTTTTAAGGTTAATAATAAAAGTGCAATATATGGGATTCAGAGCTTCATTATAATCAGCAAACAACGACTTGTTAGTCTACTTGAGTGTGTATGCTTTTAGTGCATTTTACACAACCAAACCTCACGAGAGAGACTGACCCGTCTGAAGCCTGCCAGCCTGAAAACATTGGATCTGTGTATGGTTGTACCCGCTGACCTTTGACCCTGCCCCGTCCCCTGCAGCACCCCGATGAAGCCCACACCTCACACATCCTGCCGGGTTCCCGCGGCTACCAACGCGCCACCTCCCTCTTGATCGCCGCCGTCAACCAATCAGACTCGGGCACGTACCGCTGCCGCGCCCGCAACGAGAGGGGCACCAGTGGGACAGCGCTGCAGCTGGACGTCCGAGGTGAGTGATGAAGACGGCTTATGAGTTTAGTCGAGAGTCTCAGCAACAATCATCCCCAAAGGGACTTGAGCTTTGTTGCAAGCGGGAGAGGATTGTGGGTTTTGGAAACTGTCCTCAAGCGAGACCCTTAACCCACAGCTGTGACTGACCAGACCGTGAACATATTTTGTGGACACTTTGATATATACAGTAGCTATCGTAGCTAAATAGCTAACTTTATACATAGTAGCTAAATAGTTAACTTCATATACAGTAGCTACAGTAGCTAAATAGCTAACTTTATACACAGTAGCTGTAGAAGCTAAATAGCTAACTTTATACATAGTAGCTAAATAGCTAACTTCATATACAGTAGCTCTTTTAGTTAAATAGCTAACTTCATATTCAGTAGCTATAGTAGCTAAATAGCTAACTTTATACACAGTAGCTATAGAAGCTAAATAGCTAACTTCATATACAGTAGCTAAATAGCTAACTTTATACATAGTAGCTAAATAGCTAACTTCATATACAGTAGCTATAGTAGCTAAACAGCAAACTTTATACACAGTAGCTATTGTAGTTAAATAGCTAACTTCATATACAGTAGCTATAGTAGCTAAATAGCTAACTTCATATTCAGTAGCTATAGTAGCTAAATAGCTAACTTTATACACAGTAGCTATAGAAGCTAAATAGCTAACTTCATATACAGTAGCTAAATAGCTAACTTTATATAAAGTAGCTATAGTAGCTAAATAGCTAACTGTGTATACAGTAGCTATAGTAGCTTAATAGCTGACTTTATATACAGTAGATAAATAGCTAACTTTATATACAGTAGCTAAATAGCTAACTTTATATACAGTAGCTAAATAGCTAAATTCATATACAGTAGCTATAGTAGCTAAATAGCTAACTTTATATACATTAGCTAAATAGCTAACTTCATATACAGTAACTATAGTAGCTAAATAGCAAACTTTATATACAGTAGCTAAATAGCTAACTTTATATACAGTAACTATAGTATCTAAATAGCTAACTTTGTATACAGTAACTATAGTAGCTAAATGGTTAATATTATAGTAGCTAAGTAGCTAACTGTGTATACAGTAGCTATAGTAGCTTAATAACTGACTTTATATACAGTAGATAAATAGCTAACTTTATATACAGTAGCTAAATAGCTAAATTCATATACAGTAGCTATAGTAGCTAAATAGCTAACTTTATATATATTAGCTAAATAGCTAACTTTATATACAGTAACTATAGTATCTAAATAGCTAACTTTGTATACAGTAACTATAGTAGCTAAATGGTTAATATTATAGTAGCTAAGTAGCTAACTTTTTACCTAGGATTTAGGAAAGTCCCAAACTGAAATAAAGGTGGACGGGGTGGGTCAAAGAAACACAAGACACACGGATGACACGTAGCATCTACTCTATAACCTTTGCTTATCTGCAACATTTGGGTACTTCAATGAAGGGTGGGCTTTTCCTTTAAGTATGTGCATTCTCCGACGCCCCTCCAGACCATGGGTTCATCACCATGTTTGGAAGGCTGGGTCCGGTCCGGGCCGACATTAAGGAGGGCGAGAGCCTGAGCCTCCGGGTGGAACTCAACGCCTACCCCGCCCCGAGCTCCCTGACCTGGTCGCACGGCGGCAAACGGCTCCTCAACACCACGGAGCACGTCATCACCGTCCACCGCCGCAGTTACAGGTACGCTAGGACGGTGGGAGCTAGCGGCGTAGCGCCGGTTCCAATCGCAAGTGCACACGCAGAATTAGGAGGAGGAAAAATAAAATGGCGTTTTTGTTTTCGTCAGAATCATCAGCGAGCTCCGACTCGTGAGGGTCGTCGGCTCGGAGGGCGGGATCTATCAGTTCTCGGCCAGCCACGAGGACGCGTCCGTCGAGCATTTATTCCACGTGTACGTCATCAGTAAGTGGCTTTCATGGTTAATGCGTTGCCTGATATACGTTTTCTCTTCTAAATATGTGTGTGTCTCTTTTTATTTTTGTATTTTTTTATCAACCTGCCCACCTTTTTCCCTCCAAGGCAAGCCGGTTATCATCGCCCAGGAAGGCCCTGTTGACGGACAGGTGCGGTGCATCGCCGCCGGTTTCCCAATCCCGAAGATAAGCTGGTACTTCTGTGAGCGTCCCCACACCAGGTGCGGCTAAAACATGTTTATTGTGCTTTATTTACTTTGTTAAAATGGCTTCCACCAGCTGGGCGTGAACCTTTGACATCGTTAATGTTTTATCTGACTGTCTTCATGATGTAGAACGGGATGATGTAAAAACAGACTTTACAAATGGCTCAAATTATTGAAAGCATCACACTATGAAGTAGCGCATTATTTTTTTCCATCGCTTCAATGTTCCTTGTCTTTTTTTCTGATAGCCCGTTCAGATTTATGCAGACAAAACAATCAGATAAAGAAATAATAAACATTCTTTCAGGCATTTAAATGTACCTTTCCATATTTAAGTATGCATTTTGTATGAATCAATAATAATACACATTCTGCCACTCGTATTACAAACTGTAAGTGAACAGCAGTGTGACTTCGGAGCATTTTACTCACAATAATCTCCGACACCTTCTGTTGTTTTGTCTGGCAGTTCCTGTGAGAACACAGTAGAGGCTCATGGGAAAACGCTGCTGTATGTGATCTCATAGTCTCCTTAGTATTCAGGCAAGCCGGCCGGATTTTGACTGCTGGTCACCAAGATATGAGCAGTTTCAGACGTTAAGAGCTGTGGTTCGAATATTATTTTGGATTTTTATTGACTGAACGATGAATCGTTTCGATAGAGCGGACAGTGAGATCTGTGGCTGCGATACAACCAACGTTGGCTCCAGACCTCTTTTCCGCTGTGTTTGAGTCGTTGTAGGAACCCCAAATTAATCCAATACTTGTGTTTATTGCATGTATTTGTTCAGCGAAGTCTTGGGAGAAAAATGTATATCTGCAAAAAAATCACTTTTAAAAGATATCTTGATCATAACTATGAATATCCAGCATGATATGAGCCTCCTGGAGCGTCAAAAAGACACCTTTTTGGAAAGATTAGGACCTAAAGAATCATAATCTGCAACAAAAATCACAATAAAACAAAGTATTGGTCTGTTAGGAAGGAGTTTCAGTCAAAAAACTGTGTCGTTCGGTTCAAAAAAGGAAAAATTGCGTACTTCATGCGAAAAGATTGTTTGCATGGGGCATGCTGGGACTTAAAATTGTGCGCCGGAGGATTTTCGCGCACGGTTTCCAAAAGGTTAATCAAGTTTATACCCCCCTTCAACAGGTGCTCCCACCTGCCCAACGCCACCCAATGGGAGACTCCGGACGTCGTCGTGGTGACAGAGTCCACCTACGGCCGCGGCGAGGTGGTGGGCCGGCTGAACGTGAGCAAGGAGCACCAGCACTACTCCACCCTGGAGTGTGTGGCGAGCACGGAGGGGGAGGAGGCCTACACGCTGTTCTCCATCAGCGGTGCGACACACACACACACACACACACACACACACACACACACACACACACGCACTCACACAAACAAACCCATTGAGCCCGTGTCGGTGCCGGGCCAGTTGTGTTGTTACTGAGCACAGATTGAATGAGATTAGTAGATGCTGACTGTGCAGGCTGGGATTATATGGCGTGGACTCGCTTATCCCCGGCACACACAACTAAACACCACTGCTGCAGCTGTCTTGACACGGAGGAGGGAGGAGAAGGAGGAGGAGGACGGTGGCGGAGGAGAAAGAAGGAGAAGGAGGGAGGAGGAGGGAGAAGAAAGGAGGAGGAGGGATTAGGAGGGAGGAGGAGGAAGGAGGAGGAGGAGGATGGTGGCGGAGGAGAAGGAGGGAGAAGGAGGGAGGAGGAGTGAGAAGGAGGGAGGAGGAAGGAGTAGGAGGGAGGAGGAGGAAGGAGGAGGAGGAGGAGGATGGTGGCGGAGGAGAAGGAGGGAGAAGGAGGGAGAAGGAGGGAGGAGGAGGGAGTAGGAGGAGGAAGGAGGGAGGAGGAGGAAGGAGGAGGAGGAGGAGGAGGAGAGAGGAGGACGGTGGCGGAGGAGAAAGAAGGAGAAGGAGGGAGGAGGAGGGAGAAGGAAGGAGGAGGAGGGATTAGGACGGAGGAGGAGGAAGGAGGAGGAGGAGGACGGTGGCGGAGGAGAAGGAGGGAGAAGGAGGGAGGAGGAGTGAGAAGGAGGGAGGAGGAAGGAGGAGGAGGAGGAGGATGGTGGCGGAGGAGAAGGAGGGAGAAGGAGGGAGAAGGAGGGAGGAGGAGGGAGTAGGAGGAGGAAGGAGGGAGGAGGAGGAAGGAGGAGGAGGAGGAGGAGGAGAGAGGAGGAAGAGGAGGACGGCGGCGGAGGAGAAAGAGGGAGGAGGGAGAAGGAGAGAGGGAGGAGAGTGAAGGAGGGAGGATGAGGGATAAGGAGGGAGGAGGAGGGAGGAGGAGGGAGGGAGGAGGAGAAAGAGGGAGGGAGAAGGAGGAGGAGGACGGCGGAGGAGGAGGAGGAGGCGGGAGGAGGAGGAGGAGGAAGAGGAGGAGGAGGAGGAGAAGGGAGGAGGAGAAAAAGGAGAAGGAGGCCCAGTGTGCGCCTGACTGTGTAGTGTTTGTGTACTTCAGCGAATGATTTCTGATTACCTCTGCCGTGTGTGTGTGTGTGTGTGTGTGTGTGTGTGTGTGTGTGTGTGTGTGTGTGTGTTCGTCCCCTTCAGAGCGCATCGTCCCCCATGAGCTCTTCACTCCTCTTCTCACCGGCATGGTGGCCACCGGCGTGGCGCTCAGCCTCATCCTGGTGGTGCTGCTCTATAAATACGTGCAGGTGAGTCGGGGAAGCCGATCAGTGAAGGAAGAGGCGGCGTTTCCGGCGTGAGAGAGGCGGGGAATGTCCCGTACGTCTCGCCGAGTTGTGAAATCAAGTGTCTGCAGTAGTTTCTGGGAAAAAAAGGCCCGCTCTCAGTAACTCGTGACTCACGCGTCCCATCTGGATTATCGTACGTTTTGAGTTTCGAGGCATCTTTCCGAGATTAGACGAGTTTATTTTGCTGCTTTCTGTGGCGGAAATACGTCCTTTGAACCGATATGAATGTGTCCTGATGAATTTGAGATGAGCCAATTAGCCATTCAGAGTGCAGACACGCTGGAGTTAAAGGCTTTTTTTTCTTCTCCTTTTTGACACTACATTAATTTACCACACACACACACACACACACACACACACACACACACACACACTCACGGCGTGCTGCTCCTATTGCATACAGATGAGTCAGACTCCCTTGAGAACGAGTGAATTCATGGCGGAGATCATCAGTCAGCGAACGGCTAGAGAGCACATAAGGTTGATACACAACCTCTCTCTCTCTCTCTCTCTCTCTCTCTCTCTCTCTCTCTCTCTCTCTCTCTCTCTCTCTCTCCAAACACCTGAACAGAAACCAAAGTTCCAGATCCAGTGGAAGGTCATCGAGAGCATCCACGGCAACAACTACGTGTACATTGACCCCACCCAGCTGCCGTACGACTCCAAGTGGGAGTTCTCTCGACAGAAACTGCGCTTCGGTAGGACGGCGTCCATGTTTTTGTGTATCTGTGAGCTCTTTTACGCCTCGTGGAGGATCTGAGAGTAAGGATGAAATGATAACGGTGTGTCTGTGTGTGTGTGTGTGTGTGTGTGTGTGTGTGTGTGTGTGTGTGTGTGTGTTGCCACAGGTAAGACTCTGGGCTCTGGGGCTTTTGGAAAGGTCGTGAGGGCGACAGCGTATGGACTCTGCTCTGCAGATACGGTGACAACCGTCGCCGTTAAGATGCTCAAACGTAAGTGTGTGTGTGTGTGTGTGTGTGTGTGTGTGTGTGTGTGTGTGTGTGTGTGCGTGTGTGTGTGTGTGTGCGTGTGTGTGTGTGTGTTGGTCTGTTTTGATCTCGCTCTCTCAGGCTGTCCACGATAGAGGTTAAAGTTTTTGGTTTGAATCTTTAATTAATTTTTTTTCAAAAGTATGATAACCAATTGGATCAAAGTACACCATGTAGTACAGTATGCAGTACACTATATGAAGTACACTATGTAGTACAGTATGTAGTACACTATATGAAGTACACTATGTAGTACAGTATGTAGTACACTATATGAAGTACACTGTGTAGTACAGTATGTAGTACACTATATGAAGTACACTATGTGGTACAGTAAGGAGAACACTATATGAAGTAGACTCTAGTACAGTATGTAGTACACTATGTGGTACAGTAAGTAGTACAGTAGGTAGTACACTATGTAGTACAGTATGCAGTACACTTTATGAAGTACACTATTTAGTACAGTATGTAGTACCCTGTATGAAGTACACTATGTGGTACAGTAAGTATAACATTATATGAAGTACACCATGTGGTACAGTAAGCAGTACACTATGTAGTACAGTAAGTAGTACACTAACTAGTACAGTATGTAGTACAGTATGTAGTACACTATGTAGTACACTAACTAGTACAGTATGTAGTACAGTAAGTAGTACACTAAGTAGTACAGTATGTAGAACAGTAAGTAGAACAGTATGTAGTACACTATGTAGTACAGTAAGTAGTACACTATGTGGTACAGTAAGCAGTACACTATGTAGTACACTATGAAGTACAGTAAGTAGTCCACTAAGTAGTACAGTATGTAGTACACTATGTAGTACAGTAAGTAGTACACTAAGTAGTACAGTATGTAGTACACTGTGTAGTACAGTAAGCAGTACACTAACTAGTACAGTATGTAGTACATTATGTAGAACAGTAAATAGAACAGTAAGTACCGTCCCTGATGATGTCATCCCATGATGTCATCCCAGCCAACGCCCACGCCACGGAGAAGGAGGCGCTGATGTCGGAGCTGAAGGTGCTGAGCTACCTGGGGAACCACGTGAACATCGTGAACCTGCTGGGCGCCTGCACGGTGGGAGGTGAGCGGCTCTCTGGACGTTTGCTCTGCAGCACTTTGCTTGTTTCTCATCTTTCTATCGACCGCTCGTTGTGTGCTTCATGGCCACGTATTGACTTCGCTGCCTCGGCTCAGCCGGTATTGACGTCCCGTGGAGGAGGAGGAGGAGAAAATAAATAACAAAAACAGATATTGGACCGGTCGGTCCCGCCCCGCGATGCGAGAACGTGATGCGGTTTGACTCGCGGCACATTTAGCGCGCGGCGGGTCGATGCGCTCCACCTGGCGGGATGAACACGCGTCCATTACGGAGCAGCGGTTTTAAATTGGATCCGCACACGAGGCGAGCACGAGGACGCCGCCGGGAGGGGACCACGAAGGTGGAGAAGAGGAGGCGGGGCAACCGGGACGTGACCGATGCAGATTTGCAAACAATTTAAAACAAAATTTTGCGCGACTTAAGTCGTGCGGAACGCTGGGGCGCACCGACCCGACGGCGTCTTCTGAGACGCCGCCGAGTCGCTTCACAGAGACAAACATCAGCGAGCGGAGTGTTTCCTTTCTTTCTTCTTTTCATCTCTCTTCAGGCCCAATCTTGGTGATCACGGAGTACTGTTGCTATGGCGACCTCCTCAACTTCCTGCGCAGGAAAAGAGAGGCCTTCCTCAACTCCCAAGTCGGCGACGGTTACTATCGCAACGTGTCGAAGCAAAAAGAGCCCGCGGCGAGGTGGGCACGTGCGCCTGTCAGGATTGGGAACTGCAACAAAAAATATTCCCATTTAATGATTATACGTGTGTGTGTGTGTGTGTGTGTGTGTGTGTGTGTGTGTGTGTGTGTGTGTGTGTGTGTGTGTGTGTGTGTGTGTGTGTGTGCAGCGGAGAGCTGGCTGCTTCAGAATACGTCCCCATGCGTCCCTCTGAGAAAGAACGGTCTTCCCAGTCAGGTAGAAAGTCATTTTCTCATCGTGCATTTCAACAAACACACACACACACACACACACACACACACACACACACACACACACACACACACACACACACACACACACACACACACACACCTGACCGTGTCCTCTCTCTTTACAGTCGATGCAGAGGATCTGTCTCTGGACGCCGAAGACCTCCTCAGCTTTTCCTACCAGGTGGCCAAGGGAATGGAGTACATTACCTCCAAGAACGTAAGGCTTTTACCGGCCGCGCGGCTTTTCATTTATTTATTTATTCATCTTTCGAGCCGTAATGGGCGGCGTTTTTAAAAGGGGCCGTGGCCCCGGGCCAACGGGCAACCTGCGCGTTGTCGTCGGCCGTGCATTCAGAGCCAAACGTGGGGAAGATGCATGTCGGCAGGGAACCGGCTCCTGCACGAGCTGAAGCATGCGGATTCATTTCTGCTGCACGATTGTCGCTTTTTGTTAAATCAAGCGCGATTCATGCAGGTTTTGACTACTGAAACAATACGAGAACCTGTGGATATTTCTCCTTTTTCATTGATTGAATTGTGTTTTTATTTCCCACACACACACATACACACACACACACACACACACACGTTTTACTGTCAATATGGCTTTTGTGTTTGACTTGTTTGTAGCGGAGTCAAACGCGCCTCATTGGTACACGAGTGCTGCATGTCACTCGCTGCAGAAACCTGTTTCAATGTCAATACTCACTGCTGTTTGTGTGTGTGTGTGTGTGTGTGTGTGTGTGTGTGTGTGTGTGTGTGTGTGTGTTCAGTGTGTCCACAGGGATCTTGCAGCCAGAAACATTCTTCTGACTCACGGCCGGGTGGCAAAGATCTGTGACTTTGGGCTGGCACGAGACATCACCACCGACGCCAGCTATGTGCTCCGGGGCAACGTGAGTCTGTCACTTCTTTCACCATCTTCCTTCCTCTTCCTCTTCCTCCTCCTCTTCCTCGTTGCTTGTTTTGTCCGGTCAATACTCCCAAAAACGAAAGGTAAAAAATAGTACAAAATCACAACAGGATTCAGTGCCAGCTATCGCTTGAAAAATTACATTGAATTATTAATCGAGTTTGAGAATAGCCGCCATTTATTTTCTCTCCTCGTTCTGATAGCTTTCTGGGGGCGGGGCTTAATGGAGGCCTGAAGGGACGAGCTGTCAGTGTTGCTGACTCGGCGGCCTTCCCTCTCAGGCTGTTTTTATTTCTTTCTGCTCTTAATGGTTTCCCAAGATGTCCAAGATGAAAATATTTGTGCCTCGTTCGAAAAAAAAGGAATAAAGAATGAAAACGAGGGCTCGATGTTCCCGTGACCACGACTCTCCCTCCTGCAGGCTCGCCTGCCCGTCAAGTGGATGTCTCCCGAGAGCATTTTCGACTGCGTCTACACCTTCGAGAGCGACGTGTGGTCCTACGGCATCCTGCTCTGGGAAATCTTCTCTCTGGGTAACGACGTCTGAGCCATAACCGTCGTCCCTTTCGGGGCTCCCACGATTATTATATTGATCGAGGTTAAAGCGTGTGCGTGCGTGTCCGTGTTGCAGGTAACAGCCCGTACACGGGGATGCAGGTGGGCTCCGTATTTTACCGGATGATTCAAGACGGCCACAGGATGAGCAGGCCCGAGTACGCTCCCGTCGAGATGTAAGTCAGGCGGCGGCCTCCGATGACAGATGTGCATTCTTATTAATGGCCAGCAGGGGGGGGGTGTTGCAGAAAGAAGTGCGATTGGATAGAAGACTATGAAGAAATGAGCTGTTTCATACTTCAGGAAACTCTGGGCCGCAGTGAAACTCATGTCCCATCTCTGTAGATATGACATGATGCTGTCCTGTTGGAACCACGACCCTTTGAAGAGGCCCTCGTTCAGGAAACTGGTGGAGAGGACCGAGCTCCTGCTGTCAGAAAATACCAGGAATGTGAGTACGCTGCGGGCGGGAAACACAAGAGTAGCACGTGTCGTACAGATCCGCAACGCTCACTCAACACAAACGTGCGTTGTCCCCTCAGGTGTACCTGAGACTGTCCGGCCACCCGGAGCAGCAGAGGGCGCCGTCGCGGAGGCTGAGCTCAGTCTGCAGCACGACGGCCCCGACCCAGCCGCTGCTGCAAAACACGCTGGACGTCTTCCTGGATTATGTTTGACACACTTACACACACAGATACATAAACACACACACACACTGCTATGAAACACACACCCTTTCTCTGGTCATTCTCTCCTGTCCGCATCCGCACAAACGACAAGAATCAAACACTCTGTAAACTACTAACGACGCTCAAACTAACTCTCAAAAGCTGGCCTTCCTGCAACACACACACACACACACACACACACACAGACACACACAGATACTGTATATATACGACCCCGCTCTCAGCACTAGCCTCGATGTAATCTCCCCATTGGCTTATTGATCTCTGTGTAGGTATTTCAGGTGCTGCGTCTGTATCGCAGACTCCAGCACTAACCGCCCTTCAGATAAGACGTCTGCTATCTGTCGGCAGCGGGAGCTTTGGCTTCCATCCAGCATCTGATTGCATCTCGAGACGCTTTGGGGGGGGAAACCGAGACCTTTGACTGAGGAATAGATAAGCACAGTCGGTGCTGTGATGAGTGGACGGCTTTTTCTGTTTCGTTTTCTCGTTTTGTGTCGGAATTATCTCCTTTTTTTTTTTTATAGTAATGTTCGGTGTTTTGGGAAAAATGAAAAAGATGCCGCCGTCTTGCAGAGAGTTAGACGAGAAGACTGACACCACCTTAAGATATCACGTCGAGCATGGAGGTAAAGCTGGGAGCCGTTTAGCTTAGCTTAGCATAAAGACTGAATATTACTTTACTTTATTCACGTTTAACTGCGTCACCATGATCAATGTATTCAGTGTTGTATTCATGAAGCTTGATTGATTGAACAGTGATGGAATCCGTCTGCCAGCAGCTCTTAACTACACAAATTATGTCATTATTTTATTCTGTACAACAACAAAAAAGACAATTTATGGTTAAAATGTGGGGTTCTAGGTGGGACTATTCACTGGCCAGGTGCAGTGATTCTCAGGTTTGTCTGCTGGTTGCTTACAATCTTATTTAAATTCAAACACGTGGCGCTTTTTCTTCTTCTTCCCTCTCTTGAGAGTTAGTACTTGAAGTAGACTCAAGCTAGATTGTCGTCTTAATGCTAATGCTAACTGAGGCTAACTGGCTGCGGGCTCCAGCTTCACGTCCGATGGACAGTCTTCTCATCTCGCTCTCTGCGACAAAGCAAACAAGGTGTTTCACTCCAAAACGGCCAAATATTAGAATGACATGACTTCAGGAGTCGGTGGCAGCAAACTAGTCTAAAAACTGTCTTTAACGGGACAAAAAGATGCCTTCTGATCCGAGACCAGACGTTTCTTTGACACTATAATAAACGAGCCACAGTAAGCGATGAGTCCTCTTAAAACAAGGCCGTAAGTTACAGAACCAGAGGCGCGCTGTAGCTTTAAATACTGTGACTTAGTTCAGTCCGTGGTCCAGAACCGATCGTGTGCTCTTTTTACTTCATTTATCTTAAACATGTATGCAATGTAAATACAATGGAGATGTGCCTTTTCAATTTTCTTCTTCTTTTCTTTCTTTCTTTTTTTACAAAATACTGAATGCATTTGATTGTGACATAGTTGTTGTTGTTGTTGTTGTTGTTGAGAGCCAGAAAAGAGAGTTTCTGGGTGCCGGTTTTGAGAATCATGCAGTTTTGATACCGTTGGTTGACTTGTGATAATAAAGAAAGTACCTGTGATGGTAGAACCAACGTGGACCGCGTCCGTTCGATCTGTCACTTTCTCCTCCTCCCGACATGCTACAAGTACAGCCGGGGCTGATGGGAATGTAGCTTAGCTTAGCACATAATCGCCATTTTGAATGTATCGTGCTGCCAGGTGATGAGGGGGTTACTGCAATTGTGACCACACAAAACTGAATTCATCCACTTGTTGTGGAAATATTTCTCTCAAACCACAAATGTCTTCCTCGTGGCGGCCCGAGAGGAAAACTCACTAAAGTAATGAGGACTCATCCTCTGGGGACCATGAATTTCCGTATAAAAGTTCCTGACAAGCCAACCAATAGTTGTTAAGGAACTTTCACTAATAAAAAAAAAAAAAATGTCAACCTTATGGTGGCTTTAGAGAGGGGGAGGTCAGGGGATCACCAAAGTCATGGGGGTTCATCCTCTGGGAGCCATAAACGCCTTCACAAAATGTCATAACAATCTATCTTATAGTTGTTTGGATCTTTTCACACACAAAAAAAACAGGACTTCAACCTCATGATGTGCTCTGGAGATAGAAAGGCATGACGGTTCGTCCTCTGGGAACCATCAACTCCTTCACAAAATGTCATAACAATCCACCTTATAGTTGTTGGGACCTTTTCATACATAAAAACAAAGACTTCAACCTCTTGGTGTGTGCTAGAGAGAGAAAGTAATTTGGTTTCATCCTCTGGGAACCATGAACGCCTTCACAAAATTTCATTGTCAAGTTCCTGACAATCCACCTTATAGTTGTTTGGACCTTTTCACACACAAAAAACAAACACTTCCACCTCATGGTTTGTGCTCTGGAGATATAAAGTCACGAGGGTTCGTCCTCTGGGAACCGTGAATGCCTTAACAAATGTCATAACAATCCACCTTATAGTTGTTGGGATCTTTTCACACACAAAAAACAAAGACTTTAACCTCTTGGTGTGTGCTAAAGAGAGAAAGTCATGAGGGTTCATCCTGTGGGAACCATGAACATCTTAACAAAATGTCATAACAATCCACCTTATAGTTGTTTGGACCTTTTCATACATAAAAACAAAGACTTCAACCTCATGGTTTGTGCTCTGGAGATATAAAGGCATGAGGGTTCGTCCTCTGGGAACAATAAACGCCTTAACAAACGTCATAACAATCCACCTTATAGTTGTTTGGACCTTTTCATACATAAAAACAAAGACTTCAACCTCATGGTTTGTGCTCTGGAGATATAAAGGCATGAAGGTTCGTCCTCTGGGAACAATAAACGCCTTAACAAACGTCATAACAATCCACCTTATAGTTGTTTGGACCTTTTCATACATAAAACAAAGACTTCAACCTCATGGTGTGTGCTAGAGAGAGAAAGTATTTTGTTTTCATCCCCTGGGAACCACGAACGCCTTCACAAAATGTCATTGTCAAGTTCCTGACAATCCACCTTATAGTTGTTGGGACCTTTTCATACATAAAAACAAAGACTTCAACCTCATGGTTTGTGCTCTGGAGATATAAAGTCACGAGGGTTCGTCCTCTGGGAACCATGAACATCTGCACACAATGAAAAAAATGCAAACTGGCTCGTAGACGGTTCTCGACAGACCAACAACACGCAACAAACTCACAAACAGACAGGTTTCACGTATAATATTTGCAACAGTTTTTATTTTCAAATTGACCAAGAGGGGCAGAGAAGGGGGGGTTTATAATAATAGCTTCAAAATTTGGATTATTATTACATTTGACTTTGGGCTAGATAAAAGGTACACAGGTCAAGGGGCAGAAGAAGGGATATACATACATACAGTACAGGTAAGCATAGCACCGTTTACACTGAATACTGGTGTTCTGTCGCTTTGTGTATGTGAACAGTATGATACGAGAACTAGAACTCTGCAGAACCAGATTGTGTCGTGGAGATGTGATCTGTGGATCTGTGTGGAGGGGGATGGGTTGAGGGGGGGGTCGCTGTTTAGTCTCTGATTCCCCTTTTCAAATGTCCTACACCTCGACTTTCAGCACCTTTTTTTTTTTTTTTTAAAAACCCCAACTAGAAACTCATTGTTTTAAAAACAAGTTCCGTCATGAGGTTTCTTTCACAAAACAAAGCCCGTGTGTAAGATTGCATGTCATGTATGTGGATCCTTGTCGTGAGAGACGTGGGTTCTTCTTTTAACGCCCCTCTGTTTCCTTCATCGCAAAAAAGCCCGTCGAAAGGTTCTCCTGGTAACCAACTGTTACAACATCCATTTGTCTCTTTAAAAAACACCGTTACATTCTTTGGGCTGGGTATCAGTGACACAAACTACGAACATTTCATCGTTAACTACTCTACGGAGGGGGGGTCTACGTTTGCAGAGCGACGCGTGGAAGACCCGGTTGGAACCGGTCGGGCCGCCTCTGTGAAACCCACTCGTGGACGACGAGGTCATCGAGAGCGTTGGGGTCACCGTTTGAGACCGGTGGTCCGGTGCGTAGGAGTTGTCGTGATAATGTTTTTTTTTTGTCGAGCAGCCCGCCATCGTGAAAAATAACACCGCCCGCCTTTCTCTACGGCCCCGAATGGAGACCGATGCTCCGCATTGCCGAACGTCCGTCCTGTTTCCAGTCACACATCTTGTTCCCATATGAAAATATAACAGGTTACAGTGACAGTGATCATGCACACACACACACACACACACACACTATCCCTCACACACACACACACACGTATTCAAGTTGCGCTGTCCCACACACACGGGCCCGCAGAGTGCTGAGCCCCACCGGAGAGGAAGTTTCTTGAATATTACAATTATTTTCTCTATACTGCAACGCAAGAACTGATTGGCTGTCGCCAGGGGAAAACCAATACTGCGCCCCCCCAGAGAGATACGAGAAGTAGGAGACGCTATATATATATCTGTTTAGATATATATATATATATATATTCACACCAACACGCAGTCTTAACTACACTCTTGAGACTAAACGACACATTCTCCAACACAAAACACTCCATTCGCCAACCGCCACGCTTCCTCCGATCCAAGGCTTTTTCTGTTTGATATGGCTTACGACTGTAGTAGAGGGGCCGGGCCCGTTTTCCATGGACGCCATTTTGAAATGGATTTGGAACCCGGCACTGCTTTTTTTTTTTTTTTTTGAACCAGAGACGAGTGAACTGAACTGCATGAGGGTTTCTGAGGCCTGGGAAGAGATAGAAGGATTAAAAAACACTGATAATACAACAACAACAAAAAGACCACGAGACAGTGAGCAGAGACGCCGGTCCGACGGTGCAACGACGTCATCGCTGTTCCCAAAAAAACATGTTGTTTTTCCATATTTCCGCCGCGTCGTAATCGTGTCACTTTCCCGCCAGCTTTACAAAAAGAACCGGGGAAAGGCTCTAAAGGATGTGGGTCATATTTGATTGAGACGCCACGCCCTTTCGGCACACTTCTCCCTCTGGTCTGGTCTTCGCTGCATCGCTGTCTTAATCCTTCTGGGTCTGCTTCCAGACTGAGGCAGAAGCAAAAAAACAAAAAAAAAACTTTCCAACATTCCTGAGAATACAAGTACCATCCAGCAACTTCAAACCCTTACTAAG
>NW_027175998.1:4116467-4156467 GCF_023055335.1 Clinocottus analis | reverse complement strand
GTCAAAATTGTAAAAAGCGGCAGCAGCTCGTAGCGCTCGGGCGCTCAGGGAGGTGATGCAGGACAAACTCAATGTGGCTGTAAATATCCCAAAGAAACGAGTGATACGGGAATACAAAGGTTGCTTTAGATAGATGGATGGATGGATGGATGGATGATAGATAGACAGACAGACAGACAGACAGATAGACAAACAGACAGATAGATAGATAGATAGATAGATAGATAGATAGATAGATAGATAGATAGATAGATAGATAGATAGATAGATAGATAGATAGATAGATAGATAGATAGATAGATAGATAGATAGATGGATGGATGGATGGATGGATGGATGATAGATAGACAGACAGACAGACAGACAGACAGATAGACAAACAGACAGATAGATAGATAGATAGATAGATAGATAGATAGATAGATGGATGGATGGATGGATGGATGGATGGATGGATGGATGGATGGATGGATGGATGGATGGATGGATGGATGGATGGATGGATGGATGGATGGATGGATGGATGGATGGATGGATGGATGGATGGATGGATGGATAGATAGATAGATAGATAGATAGATAGATAGATAGATAGATAGATAGATAGATAGATAGATAGATACTTTATTAATTATAATGGGGAAATTGTTGTCAGAGTAGCGCCCAACACTTTACAGATACCAACTTAACACATAAATAAAATAAAAAATAAGAACAGGGATGACAGATATATACAAAATAAAAAAATAAAATTATATATCTACACACACACACACACACAAATACATACATACATATATACATATAACATATATGTATACACAATAGAATACAAATAACTGTGCAGTGTGTATTAAGGAAATTAAATTAAATGTAAACAGAGTGTGCGAAATTAAATTGAAACTTTAAGGAGTACATGACAGTTTTGCCTACGCAGGAAAAGAACAGGACGTCTGACGGGTTATACTTGCAGCTGAACAGGTAATGTGTGTTAAAGTGTGTGTGCTTGTGTGTTTACCTGTGGTCTAAGAAGAGGAACTTCCACTCCAGACTGTGCCGAGAGGTGAATTCTTCATTGGGCTCCTCCACTGTACACATCTCCTGTGAATAGATGAACCAAAAAAGGGAAGAGCAAAGGATTCATCAATGTGAACTATATCCATGAAGTGTGTGTGTGTGTGTGTGTCTGTGTGTGTGTGTGCGCGCCTCTACCTTGATGAACTGAGGTTTGGCCAGCCGGACAGTGGCTACGAAGCACACCTGGTCGTCGAACGCCGGTTGCAGTGACCGCTGTAACACGCCCGCCAGACCGTTCCTCCCGGCGTTGGGAACTGCAGAGCAGAGCAGGTTTGTTCAGTCAGACTGCGTTGACCAAGACGTTTCTGCGCTGCATGCTGTTTGAGGGACGTACCGTTGTTGAGGGACTTGAAGTTGCCGATGAACTTGACGTATTCGTAGACAGGCGGCTCTTTGGGGTCAATGGTCCCTCGCAGAATATGGCAGCAGAACTCCATGTGGTTCTTAGCTGGAAATAAAATATAACACAGTTTTGGTCAAAAGAAAAAGTTACGGGAAAAAGACAACGAAAATAATCTTTCTCCGGTCGTGTTTAAAATACTTCATGGTGCTGAAAGGGGAAAAGAACAAAACTGTCTGCAAAATCATAAAAAAAATAAGCTTTTTTTTCAGTCTTTTGAAGTTAAAATGAAAAAAAACATAACCTGTGGCTCTTGGTTTAGCTACTCAACTCTGAGAATGTGATTTTTTTTTTGACATCCACCGAGTTGCTTCCTCACAAACAAGACTAAACGGAGTTATGCTGAACTAACACACTCAGTCACAGAGTTGTGAACATCTCACGTTAACATCAGTTGTATATTTCATTAAAAATATATTCAACGATTTATTACGGTCAAACATGGGTTTCTATGTCGTTGTGTGTTTTTCTTTCTGCATCATCATCATCATCTCTTGGCTGTTAAGGCCTAAACCATTAAGACTTTAAAAAGCTGGTAACAGCTGCATGTTCATAGTGACGTATGAAATCAAGTGTTAAATTAAATGATATTGTTGAAAGGCATGGTGTAATATGTTTCTGGGGGCGTCACTGACTCTTCAGGTAGTCGGAGCTAAGGTTCTCGTGGTCGGTGGGGTGCGTGGACAGAGCCTTGTACACCTCAGAGTGTTCCCCAAGTGGCAGGAAGTTTAACAGGTTCTGGTCCACCAGGTCCGTCTGAGGAACACAACACATGCGTGAGAACACGCGCAAACATCTGAAGAATAATAACACCCACAGGGGGTCCAGTTAACGCTTGTTCTCCAACACGGTGGATGAGGAATACCTTAGCAGGTGGAAGAAAAGAGTGTTACTCACCGGTAAGTGTTCAAGTAGTGAGGTGACACTCTCGGAGACGTAGAGGATGTTCCCATCAGTCATTATTGCTAAGAAGAACCCATCCAGAGCCTGATGAAGACAAGATGAAGTAAAAGGCTGTCATCGATTTGTCTATTGTTGAATATCAGCAAAATAAACAATGCGTCAGATCTGTTGAGATGACACCGTCGCGTTTTTGCTTTTAGGAATAAAACGCTGGGCCGTTTAGCAACCAGAGAGGGTGGAGCGAAGTGCAATGAAACGGTAAATAAGACATATTTTAGCGACCAAAACGTTTAAAATTATTCACAAGGTAGCCCCAAAGCATTTTTTTTCTTTTCACTTTTTATTTATAGATTTTTTTCAGGTGACAAAGAACGCGACAAAACATTGTAAATGACAAAAAAAGAAGATTCAAATAAATAAATAGATGAATGAAGAAAATGAAAACAATAGAGGGTCAACAATCGCTCTTTACACTATTTAGGTCCAATCTTTTTTGGTCACTTAATCCCTTGGATGCTATCCATTTCCATGCTGTATAGAAGAAGACTTTAAACTAGAGATTGAGACATTAACTCATGTTTACAATGTTTACTGAGGGAATACACCAAGAGAGAAGTAGAGTCATTTATGTAGACTTCTATACAACCAGAGGAGTCGCCCCCTGCTGGCCATTAAAAAAAAACTATTAGCGAGAGTAAGATAACGCCTAACGGACAGGATTACAGTACAAACATGTGAGATGTCTGACCTCCAACATGAGCTGGGTGAACTCCTCGTTGCTGAGAAATGGAGGCTTCCAGTCCTGCCTGATCTCACTCGACTCCGACTGGGCTGCGATCTCTGGTGGAGGAAACGGAAAAGGCAAATCAAAATTTTAAACACTTTTAACTCCTGCTTTTCAAGATTCAAGTGAGGAAAAACACAAAGGGACATAAGAGAGACATCACAAAAAGAAAGCACATTGTAGAAATGATGATAGCAAAGGTCTCAAGAGTCAAAACAAGGCACTTAAACAGAGCAAGAGATAACACAGTGCAACGGTGAAGTGGCACCCGAGTTAATTATCATGCACAGCAATGATAAGAGCTCGGATTACAAAGGAATAGTAACACATGCCTAGTAATAATTCATTCCAGCATAAAGGAACCACAGTATTGATGATTATGAGGGAAACTAAGCAGAGGGTGAAGGTGTGAAGCAGCTACTTCCATAAGTGTGACTTTGTTATTATTCATAACACATTAACTCACGACACACAAGAGCTAAAGAGTCATTTACACTTAGCAGGTACAGTACCAACGCCTCATAAACAAGGGCACAAGCACTCGGGCGGACAGTGTACACAAGTAAAAACTAAATATAGAACAAGACGTGTCCACCCTGCGAGGAGCCCTGACCTTTGTGTTTACACAGGAAGTCGATGCTTTTCTGCAGGATGGTGGACTTGTCCATCTTCCTGGTATTGCCCGGCAACATCGTGCCGAGTTCCTTGATGAGGACATTGAACTGGTCCCTCCGTTTCTTCTCAGACTTGTTTCGGGACACGCTGAAATAAAAAACCCCAGTTTAGAAACTCAATTCTTAATCGTCACGCGGCCCACGTTTCGTTCGGACAAAAATTTCCGAGATTTTTTTAAATTTTTTATTTTAGATTCATCATTTTTGACAGACAACAAAAAAAACAACTGTTCTGAAAATAGGCGGGCGTAACCTTTCTGTCATGTGTGACCCTATAATGTTTCAAGTTGTGTGTGGCTGCTATGTACGGCATGCCGTAAAGTCGGTTTGGACATGCTTTAAATGCTTTAAATGCATTTAGAATGGTCGGTCCGGTCAAGAAACAACCCTTCATACGAGATGTTTCATCCTCCCTCTTTTTATCTGGCTTACCGTTTTGCTTTGTCCTTCTCATCTTCTTCCATCAACCCATCAAAGATGCTACAATCATCCCTACGGGAGGAGAAGAAGAAGAAGAAGAAAACATTTTTGCAGCTTATCCTGCCCCACTTGGTGTATGTTTTTCTGCCTGTGTACGCATGTTTGTTGGCAGCTTTAAAGCAGATCTGTTTTGTTAATAATAGCGAATGACGGATGCCGCTTAATGAGAGGAATCCTACATGCCAGGAGCAGGTCTATTTTTGGGTCACACAAGAAAAAGAGAGAGTAAGATACGGAGAGAGAGAGCGAGAGAGAGAGCGAGAGGAATGCGGTGCGCTCGCCAAGAAGATTGCAAGTGCATTTGTGAAACAGGGCGTGTTCACGGCGCCTACATTTCAATCAATGTGGGTCAATACGAATACTTTCACTTTTACTGACAGCTGATATCTGGAGCAGTTATTTATTATATTGTCTCATATATTTATGTATTGTAGCACTGCTATTCATGATAACAATAACCGTAATTATAATTATAACAGCCGTAACAGCTGCTATCGCTTTCAGGGTGTGTGTGTGTGGGTGTGTGTGGGTGGGTGTGTGTGTGTGTACGTGTGTCATTACGGCAGAATGTGTCCCGGAGACACATTCTGCAGGGAAACTACCACAGAAACAGAAAGGAGTACTTTGTCAGGTGTTTATATTTATGTCTGTCTGTGGACAGATGTCGCCAAGGTGACAGCACGTACACAACCGTGGAAGACGCACGTACACAATGTTTTATACAATGTTTTATACGTTATTGTTGAGCTCAAAATTAAGGCTAAGTTTGAAGATGGATGGGGTCCGACAAGGGAGCTGGAAGTAAAGAGGAAAAGGACCATTCGTCCGATTTGGCGTGTTTGGTCTTAAGTTAAATTATTACTATTATCATAACAATTTAGAGGTGTTTTGTTAATTAACATTGACACCGTTACAGGTTGAATGTTCTTTAAAAGATATAAATAACTGAACATAGTTTGTACTTAACGTGCTTATACCCAACACATGTATCGAGTGTATGAATGTCATTAATGACACATTCACAGATTTCTTATTTAGCTGACGCTTTATCCAAAGTGACTCACAATAAGTGCATTCAACTGTGAGAACAAACTCAGGAAAGCACAATTTCTTCAATGAAATCAAACTACAAAGTGCTATCAGTAAGAGACATTTAAGTGCTACTAACGTGCTACTAACGTGCTACTAACGTGCTACTAAAGTGCTACTAACGTGCTACTTCCCTTATTCAAAGTGTAGTCAAAAAAGATGTGTTTTTAGTTTGCGACGGAAGATGTAGACACTTTCTGCTGTCCTGATTGTGGAGCCAGGACAGCAAACAGTCGTGTTGGACAGCAAACAAGTCATAGTGTGTGTGTGTGAGTGTGCGTGTGT
This sequence comes from Clinocottus analis, assembly GCF_023055335.1. Classification (NCBI taxonomy): domain Eukaryota; kingdom Metazoa; phylum Chordata; class Actinopteri; order Perciformes; family Cottidae; genus Clinocottus; species Clinocottus analis. The sequence continues at coordinate 4,150,775 of NW_027175998.1, read as the reverse complement.
GTGTGTGTGCTTCAGTATACCCTATGCTTGATGTCATGGTGGCTGCTGATCAGGGCTGTGGCTGCAGTGATTTGCTCTTTAGGCGTGAGGTAGGCATTTGGAAGACCAACTGGAGGGACAGACAGAAACAGCATTGCGTTATCTTCGGTTGCCAGTTATGTTTTGCACAAATTGCAATTTCGCGGACTGAAAATACGATCGGCTGTTTTGGCACACGGCGTGCCGCCGAGCTTAAATAATTATATCGACTTGATAAAAATCCTTTCAGATAAAACAAACAAAAACCATGTCTTTCTCCAACTCACAACACACCTATCAGCGTGCCCGTGGGGTTCAGACAGCTGGCTTACTGCGGTCAGTTATTTATACAAACAACAGGTCGTATTTGTAGTCTATGTTGCAACATGTTGAAAAAAATTCACGACCAAATGTTATTGTTTGCCTGTGAGAGGACTTCTCACCCCAATGCAGCTTATGCACGTGGTCTGTTAAAGTCTTTTCTCAGAGGTCGTAGAAAGGGTTCGGGGTCGAAGTTGACTCTAAAAGTCCAAACGGCCGCTGAGGTCATTGGAGGTCACGAGAGGGCGACAGACCAGGGGAACAACATGGCGATCAAACCGAACCTGAGGGAGGAATCACAACAGGAAAACTGTCAGCAGCTCAATTTGAGGGCAGCTTTACTTTTTACTTCAACAATGTGTTTTAACCCCCGTCAGTGTGTCATTGAGCTTAAGTTAAAATTGGACACTGCGGCAAAAGTGAACAGTTGATACTGACTGACTTTCTGAACAACTCACTAATGAAGCAGATTTTATGACTCAAGACTGTGGGGAGGTCTTGAAATTCCAGTTATTGCAGCACAAAGTCTTTAAAGTGCAAATAACGTACGCCAGCGCAGCGAGGAAAACCCTGGTTTGAGTCAATTATTATGCTTACATTAATAGTGCTCCAGAAACTCTTTTGAAGCACAGTGACCCAGTTATGAAAAATGTGGTGATACGGTTATTTTCAACTTACTTTCTGGAATGTCTCTCTGCAGGAAAAAAAAATGGTAGTTTAGATTCTATCCTTCCAGACACTGACGAATCCTCATGAGTGAGCCACACCTCTCCTGCAACACAAAGAACCCGTACTCATTCACAAACATGTAGAGGGGGGGTGTGTGTTCACTGTTTACCATGCATGCAAATCCTACAGTCTAACATGGACAGAAAATGGTCGTTGCTGTAAAACAGGAAATTAGCCACCTGGCAAGGTGCATCCGACCTGCAGTCCACAACTTTAAAGATAGTCGTACTATTCTAAGATTAAGTCTAATATCAGTTTAGCCGCCTGACAGTTATTGTTTAATCAGTTCGGAACAATCAAAAACAATTTCATAAACCTCAAGATAAGGTAAAAGCCAAATATATTCAGTTTACAGTGATATTATAATACAGAAAATCCACACAATGTGTAAGCGGGATCCCATTACACTTGTTTAAAGTACTGCTATCTGTTTTTCTGTGTTTATTGTCGAATGTTACGCACCACCCGCCATGACAAATTCCTTGTATGAGAAACATACTTGGCGATAAACGGTTCTGATTCAGATGAATAACTAGTGAGAATAAATAAAAAATGCCCATCACACTTTCAGACAGCACAAATTGGCATCTATCTATCTATGTCTGTCTGGCCAACAGTCCACAACTCAAGATACCAACATCAAATAAGATAATCTTGTGTTTGTTTATCCTGTCAGTGACTCAAGTAGTTATTTCTGTGACATATGAGTAAACAGTCTGACAATGAAGTCCCTCAAAACATGTCAAGCAGAGCCAATGGGACACCTTAAGACCCCCACTGTGATCTTATGAGAGGGTTTTGCTGTAAGACATGCCAGTACACATCTATGAATAACATCACCCTCCCTAGATTATTTATAGCACTGATTTTAGTGGAAGATTATGGTGAGATTTAGTCATTTTAATGGCTCCATGTGTCGCCTCCTGACCTACACTCATGTATTCCTGATGGCCAATAAGTGAAGCCTCATTAGACGGAGCTCCTCCATTGGACGGGTCTGCCCCAACTGTACATCAGTCAACGGATAAACACGGATAATAGCGACACGGTATCCACGAATCCCTCGACCAAATACAAAAAAAACATCCACTAGCTACGTGATATACGCCCGGTAACGTTGTCAATTTACCTCCCGGTGCCACAGGTGTTCGTTACACAACCGAAAAGAGAGCGGTCCGTGCGGCTAGCTCGCGGGCTAACTAAGCTTGCTAACCGACACAACTGTCCTTTTAACCGGGAGATTTCACGCACCTACTGACCCAGTTTCCGTCCCGCTGCGCTCGCATGACACCGATATGACGACAGGTATCGCGCCTCGCGCCTGTGTAATAAACGGGAGGAATGTCAAAGCCTCTATCAATGGCCCCCGCGAGCTGTCACGCAACAACTGACATTGAGGACGAAATAATCTCTGGAAAAAAAAAAAAGAAAAAAAAATGTTACCACGCACCGTCGGTGCTCACGCGCCACGAGAGACCGGAGGCTGAGCCTCCGCGCGGGGAAAGGTCCTCTGAGGAGCCGACAAACACACAAATGTCGGCCGTGGAGAAATGCCTAAAACCAGCGATGGTGGAAACATTTTCGCGGCAGATGTATGTACACACACACACACACTTACACACACACGCGCGCACACGCGGTCCCCGGGCGCGCACACACACTGGCAGGGATACGCGCGCACGCTCGTCCACTCGTACACATAGACACAGGCTGCTCTGAATGTGGGTCACTGGGCCTTGCTCTCCCTCGAGCGTGCGGAAACGGTCCCGGAGCCTCCTCTGCAGTCCGACTGCCTCCGCACGCTCAAAAACACCGCGACGGCCAGCGCCGCTTCCCAAATCGGCGACCCGACCCCCTCTCCTTCCTTCCCCGTGCCCGCTGGCTCTGAACGTGCATTAAGGAGCCCTTACCTGCTCGCGGACTCGACGGCAGCCTCCGTGTTTTGCTTACTTGAACGTTGCATCGAGACGGTGGGGGCCAGGAGGACTCCGGGTAGGGGAGAAAAACAGGAGGCCTACTTCATATTACGAAGTACAGTCATGCGCAATAGCGACAGTAGGGCGCACTATTTCGCACAAGTACAGTAGCAAAGCGGAGCCGCCGAGGGGATCGCTGAGTGATCTTCAGAGGGGAAATGACTCCGCCGTGTTTTGGTGGCTTTTTCCCCCTCCAGCGACCGACGTCCAGCTTTTGATACGATAGAGAATAAACGGACACGGTAGCGACTTGCATATGAATGCACTTGAGAGCGAGAATGGCGGACACTGCACCGGATATATCATTTGTGTTCATCTCGATGTCGTATTTAGACTTTAAAACGTATCCATGTTTTGTTCAGTGTAACCTTAATGCGCATGAGTAACGCCGGCATATTGTTTTCATGCAAACACCGCTGCACACACACACACACACATACACACACACACACGGTTTGGGTGAGAGTGAATGCACGGTGACTGTGACATTGGACGGTCGCCAGGAGGGTGCAGCGCCGGGTAGGGGATGGCCCTGCCTGATGGCGAGGGGTTTCCCCTTTTTTATCGACATCCAATCAAAAGCTCTCCAGGCCGTGACGTTTTACCTATACCGCGTCGAGGTTTCCCCCCTAAAATATTATTATTGGGCATTTTGACCATAAACCTTTTTTATTTATTTCATTTGTCATGAATTGAAGTGGGATTTGGAGGTTCATTTCACAAAAGAGCCTGCCAATTTTTACTGTGACATGTTTATTGGGATGACATAAACTGGCACACACAAGCTGCTGGCTCAGAATCGTGTTTACAAGCTGTTTCTGGGTGAATACAACATTCATAATCCAAGGTTGCATGTAGAGAAAATAGATGGCTTGGGCTACACATGTTGCAGTGAGATCACTGTGTTTGGATGAAAGAATCGTATGACATCATGACAGGAAATAAACAAGATACTATGTCTCCCTGCGTGGGAGATTAAAGCTGTCCTGTCAGGATTAAACATATGAAACAGTTTACACTTCTTTACTAGCAATCCATACCCATAATAAAACCCATCAAGGTTAAAAAAGATACTAATCATAGGAACAAAGTGTGCTGTGTATTCTCAAATCCTGATTTAAAAACTAAAACCAAAATAAAAGCTTAATTGTTGCCACACAAACAAAAAGTTGTATAGACCTGGATATTGCATGTGACAGTTGCTCTACAATAGAGTTTTGGTCATCTTCCTCCACCAGTGCAGCACTAGAAATGCTATGAGGTCATTATTAGCTCTAACAAACAACTGTTGGAAAAGTGTGTGTGTGTGTGTGTGTGTGTGTGTGTGTGTGTGTGTGTGTGTGTGCGTGCATGTAAATCCAGTACTGTAAGCTCCTGTGTTTGAGTGCAATCTCAATCTTTCTTCAGGGAGGTAGCCGTGGGGATAAATACTAAAGGCATGTAGTGTTGACAGGAGTATAAAGAGGAAAAGTGATCTCATGCGTCACATGATGAGGCTGAAGCTCAGGCGGCCCCTGTTATATTAATCCAGAACCCGCCTCCCTCGCCGAACCCCCTTTTACAAATATTTTCATACTTTTTTTACCCCAGAGAGGGGAAATTGTAATTACTCTCAGCAGTGATAAAATCTACATGAGGAGAAGCTACCCTATGTGGGGCTGGTAAATGGACTGCTTATATATATATATATATATATATATATATATATATATATATATATATATATATATATATATATATATATATATATATATATATATATACGGCTTTTCTGGCCTTAGCGACCACTCAAACCACTTAACAGCACAAGTCAGCATTCACACACAGACACACACACACACACACACACACACACAGTCATACAGTGAGGGCACATCGGCCACCATACAAGGGGCCACCATGTTCCTCAGGAGCATAAACATTTTCGCACAATGTGGTTCAGGATCTTTTTTTTCCTCAATGAATGAATTGTTTTAGCGATGGGAGATGCATTTGTCGTCCTATTTAGTGGATAAAAAGTGATGTTTTTGTATATATTGTTCTGTTTTTTTGTAAACTTCGCTCCAACTCAAGACTGTACTGCTTTTTAATTTTACATTTCTATGAGACTGTTTGCCGTGTGACTCATTTAGCGTCATGACATCATTTGTCCATCTTTGAGGGACCATGAGTCATTGCTAAACTGTCCACCCTTTTTGTTTTTATTAATACTGGGGCAAAGGTCACCTCCCTGATAAAGTCCCTGATTTGTTTTCGTGACAATTCATAAAAAAATTTAAAAAATACACTAAATGATGACAACACCATCGTGCACCATGTGGTGAAATAAGCACAGCGCACGCCTGACTCCAAAGTACAAAGACCAGCAGCACCTCTGCTCCATTGGCCTCACAATTTTCCAATTACAATAGTTAAATGCCAGCAAGCAATGTGGTGTTATGTGATGTATCAGGTACAAACAATACATCAAAACATCACTGTGACTTATGCCGAATCGGCCAAAACACCAGAAAAAAAAACAGTTTAAATGTCTGTTATGTATTTTTTTATCTATATATATATATATATATATATATATATATATATATATATATATATATATATATATATATATATATATATATATATATATATATATATATATATATATATCTGTACAAATAATATCAAAATGCTACAATATTATCACAAACATTGTTAACTTTGAAACCCAGAATAATGAAAACAGAGTTCTCACTCTCTATTTCTCTCTTCCTCAGTGTATAACAGTGGCAGCCTCATTAATTCTCTCCATGCACTCACATTTTTAGTTTTTTTTCCTCGCAAAGCTCCTTCCTCTCCTTCCTTCCTCTCCTTCCTTCCTCTCCTTCCACTCAAGCTTTCCATCTTTTTCTCAGTCTTTATTTTCAGCTCTCTTTGAGTTATTTTTCTTTCGGATTAGTCGCTATCAGCTTCTCAAAGACCCCTCCCTCCCCCTTCTCTTTTCTATTATTTCCTCACCTTTCTTTGCCTTTGTGCATACTTATATTATTCCTTAATTCATCTCCACAACCTGATCTTTTTTTCACCTTCGTTCCATTTTTCCACGGTTAGATATTCTCTCATTCCTCTGTGCATCCTTCATGTCTTCCCTCCTTTCCTGCTTCTTTTTTCCTACTTCTTTAAAGCCTCTTCTTTCTTTTCTTTTCTTCCCCTCAGCAGCGTCTTTCCTTCTTGTCCTCCTTCCCCATCATGCTTTCACCTCATCCCGTCCCTCCAGTCACACGGATCCGCTCTGACTTTTCTCCTGAACCTTGAACACACCTCCTCTCTTCGTGTTCTTTAATCACGCGCTCCTCTCTTCTCAAACTCCTCCCATGTAGCCACAGTTAACACTAGTGTAACACATTGCTATGCACATGCATTTGTATGCATTTGTTTTTCATACAAAGCCAAAGATTATGGGAACGCTTTGAGATAAATACTTGCTTACAAATACAGATTCCACTGAATTCAAATGGAAAAATCCTTTATCATTTGTACAATATAATACATATTCCAAAAGCTGCTCCCTTGTTTTCCTCTATATGTCAATTGGCATCCTGGATTTGGAGTTCATGATCAGTAAGTACAATCAAACCTCATGTGTTATTCATGAGATCCAACACTTGTACGCTTCCTTTCCCATGTCCACTTCCTGCCCTCTCCGCTCATCTTTTCCATCTCAGGCAGGCAGAGAGCCCGTCAAGGGAACACCCCGCAGGAAGCATCATAAAAAAACAACAACAAAAACATCAGAAGCAACAACAAAAGAGCACTCAGCTGAAACGTGACAAATCCAATGGAGCCACACTCTTTCCTGCTAACAAATCAAATCACAGCTTTGGCCCGGTTCACTCCGGGGTTGGGTTTTCTTTTTTCTCAGGAAAAAAAAATTCCTCCCCATGCTGGTTTGACGAAATAAAAGTGTATATATATATTTATAATATGTCCTGTTTATCAGTACATCAGACAAATTGTCTCTCGGAGCCGTGCTCGCTAAAGAAGTGTATATAGCATCCTTTATGTGCTTGTAAAAATCCCCCCTATTTAAGTGCTTCGCCCCATTGTACCTGTGCTCAGAGATTGAATTACTACACGGTAATGGAAACCATGCAGAGTGCTGTGGGACATCCTTTTCCCACAAAACAACCGTTTAATCACAGACGGACATTGGGCACCCTGCCACACACACACACACACACAAACACACACACAAACACACACACACACATATACATCAACATCTATTGCAGATGTGAGTGATGGAGACAGAGAGGCCACTGAAAGAAGAAAGAAATCAGTAGCTCGTGAGGAAACCACTTATAAACACACACACACACACACACACACACACACACACACACACACAGGGCAGAAGAGTCCTTGTATTGGTGCTTTGGGGTGAGACACTTCTCTGAAGTAAATACAAATGTCCAAGAGAGGAATCCATATTTGCAGGAAACCTGAGTCAATGTGGTGGTGGTGGGGGAGAGGGGGGGGGGGGGGATGAACGTCATGTAATGGATCTTAATTGAAGCAATGAAAGGGTAACATGATGAAGAGATTGTTCTTTAATTGCTCCTTTTTCGGCTCAATACCTCTTGGGCAACTTGGCAATAAAAGATTAACGTAGATCATAAAAATGGAAAGAAAAAAAAAAGTTGGCAGCCTCAGAGTGGAGTGTGTGTGTGTGTGTGTGTGTGTGTGTGTGTGTGTGTGTGTGTGTGTGTGTGTGTGTGTGTGGCTGAGTGAGAGCTAATTTCATATCCACAACCACATACTTCTCACGCGGTCCGACCAGAGGAAGCATCACCACCACCTTCCTCTCCATCACCACTGCCAGGTTTCGCCATTTCTCTTCTTTTTTTTTCTTCTCCTTCTGGATTTTCCCCATCTCTTTTTTTTTCTTCTTCTTCTTTTTTTTAAAGCTTCCCCCCCTCCCTTTCCTCACCCCCTCCTCCATCATCTGATCCCGACTCTTCTCCGTCCCACTATCCAGTGATGTCGTCTCTTCTGAGGGAGGAGATGCAGAGAGTTTTATTCCGACCTGAAAAACAGAGACTGGTGGAGTTCATTGAGATCGAGGAGCCGACGCACGGGAGACATTTTCTCTGTGTTTCAGGTAAACAGCTTCTTTTTTTTAAAATAGATTTTTGTCAACGTTGGATCGCGTCATTGTAAAACAGTTTTAAACATGATCATTGGGATTTTGTACAATATTAAATGCAAAGAGGTTTTTAATTCTCCCGCAGAACAGATGCCTGGTTCTGCAATGTACATATTTTCCTTTTTCTGCAGCTTCAAAAAAGAAAGTGGTGCAGTTATGTATAGTACGATGTCAAATATCTCAGCCGCCCCTCAAGTCCGGGTCCAAGAAGTCCCACACCAAACGATCCAGCATCCAGGAGTGCTACAGGAGGACAGAGGTCTGGCCCCTGCAGGACCTGACTCTTGTTGACGGACGGGACCCTGATGTGGTAATCCACCATTTTATTGCGTTTTCTATATTATTACATTATTTCCTATAGTATTTTTTTTATAAAGGATGATTGCCGCTAGTTGTAGAACTGTGTTTTCTCATAAAAAATAACACTTTTATTTGTCATATTTATGAAATCTCTAAATTTGTTGTATTTATCTAATGATGTCGTACCCTCAACAAAGAGGAATGTCTCTTTGGGGATACAAATTTAAAAAGAAATAAATCAAAAAGAAATAAAGACAATTCTTTATCAATATCCCTATGCGCACAACCACCCTTAATCATGAGTTATAATAATGGAGAGAAGTTGAACATTTTAACTCAAGATTCAAAGCTTTGTGTGCAGCTTTTTTCCAAGATGATTTCAGAAAGCCACCTTTCGTACACAAAACAGTTACATACTCAAAAACAGATGAATGAATTCATGTTTTAACAAGATTATTTCTGTTTTTTAAGTATATGTTTTAACCTCCCAACAGCCCACTTGCGTATCCGCAGGTATTGAATCAATTTAAACCGAGAGGGACCGTTGTGTTCTTTCACAGAACACAACATCCCTGCTTTTAATTCATTTTGCATGAATTTATTTTTTGATTTTTCTCCTTCTGTGTCTCCGGGGCTTCCAGGACGACCCCTGCTTCCTGCTGCACTTCGACAAGGTGCGCACGGTGACGGCCGTCAGCTGCTCGGCCAAATACTCGTTCGTGCGCGCGCTCGTGGTGCTCAGCGACCAGCACTGCCAGAGGTCTCTGAGCCTGCGGAACTTTGACTGGGCCTACGTCAAGCCCACGTCCTTTTACTCCAACCGGGGAGACTGCGTCGTCCTCTCGCAGATATGCTTCTACGCGTTCAACCTGGTGTGTCTCTCCATGTGTCCCGTGCCCCTGGACGTGTGATTGAAGCGCGCGCGACGTGTGGAAAAGAGGCACGCGCGTTTTGGAGAGTATATAACTTGTGTTCCATAGAGGCTGTGAAGTGAGTGTATGTGACTTGTGGCTTCTGTAACACTAGTACGGCTTATTCACCATGACATGTCTTCTTTTTGTTGCAGATTGTGTCTTTGTGGCAAACGCAAGTTTCAAGCTATTGGTGTTTGTTAACTGTAATCGGCTGTTTGTGGCCTTTTTACGTGCTCGTCCTTGTGCGCTATTGTGTAAACGTGTGAGTTTCAAATGGAGGACAAATAAAAACAGCTACACATTTCTTGCCTTTCTTTCCCTTTGTGCCATATGTGTTATTATTATTTCTTTAAGATGTTTTGTCTGTGGTGCCCTGGGCTTATATCATGACTTCAGTTTTGGCTTTACAACTGAATTAACCTTTGGTGCATATGTGGTTCATTCCAGTATCTATTAGATTAGTATATATTGATAACGCTTAAAAGTATACCGCAAATAAGTAAAAACAGTATTCAACATACCCCACTATATATATATTAATTGTAATGTATTGGTCTTCAAACATTGTATGCACTCAGGCCTTTACATTGAAACATAAACAATAATACTAATACATGATCAGTTATAGCGGTCAAAAACCGAAGTAGTAAACACATATTACTACTTTTGATAGGTATCTGGTTCAAATTTAAAAGTGCACAAGGGACTTGGACTCACAACTATGCCCCTTTCAGTAATTAACATTAATGCTCAGACTTTCTGTCGTTCTAAACGGTGGCATTTGGCTTCATACTTCACGTTTTTCATTTGTTTTTCAACATCGTAGAATCATAAATAAAAACAATAAAATTGCAGTAGTCCACGTGCAATCATTATTACTATATTTGTATTTGCTGTGGCCAAAATACCCTGAGGTTTGAGGCTGAGGTTTAACAGTTTTCCAGTAAACTTAATAAATCTAATTGTTGTCCACGTTTGACAGCGGGTGAGATATTTCTTCTTCCATCTGCAGTTCAGCTCTCTACCGACAGGTGGCCCCAAAACACGGCTACAGGTGGCAGAGAGCACTTAGTAGCCCGAAACGTTGCCTGACGAAAAGAAACATAAAATGATCAAAAACGGCGTTCCTTCCATATTACATTTACACTTAGAGTGAACATTATTTTATTATTGATACATTCATTCAATATACGCACAAAGAGCGTGTGAAGATATTTTTATTTATATCCTCGTTCTGTCTCCGGCGCAAAGGGGACGACTAGCGGCTCCCTGCCTGCCGCCAAAATTCAAGTGAGAAGAGAGGAGCGAGTCTCCCTGTTGTCGGTTGTAAACACTGGGCGATAAGCCAGTGCTTCAAATTTTTTTAAAGTAGTCGATTTGTTCTTCAAACACCGATAATCTGTTTTTCCGGAATACGCGGGAAGCCTGAAGATGTACATCAAGTCTATTATCCTTGAGGGATTCAAATCCTACGCCCAGAGGACGGAGATCAACGGCTTCGACCCGCTGTTCAACGCCATCACCGGGCTGAACGGCAGCGGCAAGTCCAACATCCTGGACTCTATATGTTTCCTTTTGGGCATTTCCAACCTCAGCCATGTGAGTGTGTGTTGTATGTGATATGGCCGTTAAAGCTCCAAGGATTAAAGTTACCCAGCTAGCTAGTTGTTGACCTGAAAATGAATCACGTCATAGAGTTGTCAACTACCAAAACACAGCCAGGAAGCTAAGCTAGCTGTTAGCCAGAATCATCTTAATTAAAACTCAAGTAAACTGGTCCCTCTTTTAAAACCAGCAACGCTTTCTCTCTGTTTCATCCCCCCTCCCTCACTCCTCTGAAAGGTGCGAGCCTCCAACCTCCAGGACTTGGTTTACAAGAATGGGCAGGGCGGCATCACCAAGGCCACGGTCTCCATCACCTTTGACAACTCCAACAAAAGCCAGAGTCCTCTGGGTTTCGAAACCCACGACGAGATCACCGTCACCAGACAGGTCGGCCCGAGAAATGGACCCACAGCTCTGTCGCTGGCACACAACTGGTCATTGTGTTCAACGCTGACGCTGTAACTGATTTATATAACCGTGTCTCAGGTGGTGATCGGGGGCAGGAACAAGTACCTCATCAATGGAGTGAACGCCAACAACACCAGGGTGCAGGACCTGTTCTGCTCCGTCGGCCTCAACGTCAACAACCCCCATTTTCTCATCATGCAGGTGGGTCTCGTGTCCGCAGCAGGTGGCGAGTGACAGTGTTTGTAACCCCCTCTACGGTATTTGATCATGTGATGTTCTCCAACACTTTAGGGGAGGATCACCAAAGTTCTCAACATGAAGCCACCTGAGGTAAAGCGCTGTCCCCCATCGGTGCTATGTCATACAGTCTACCCGCCTTTTTCCGCCTTCAATGACCATCTCCTCTTTTTCCTTTTTTTTAGATCCTTGCCATGATCGAGGAGGCGGCGGGAACCAGGATGTACGAGTGTAAAAAGCTCAGCGCTCAGAAAACCATAGAGAAGAAGGAGGCCAAGCTGAAGGAGATTCAAACGGTGTGTTTTGACTCGTTGAGCTCGACGTCACTCTGCGAATGCAACCGCAACTAATGTTAAAACACCTCTCTTTGTTTTCTCTCCCAAGATTTTGGATGAGGAAATCACTCCGACCATGCAGAAACTCCAAGAGGTAGGTTCAGCGCGGAGTTGAGATGTAGAGAAAGACAAGAATGAGGCGGTATCCCTGTCAAACATTTTGTTCCTCCCGCTGCAGGAACGGTCGTCGTACTTGGAGTACCAGAAGCTGATGCGTGAGATCCAGCACCTGTCCCGGCTGTACGTGGCCTGGCTGTTTGTGTGCGCCGAGGAAACCAAGCTGAAGTCGGCGGACAATCTGAAGGGGATGCAGGATAACATCGCCAAGATGCAGACGAGCATGGCCGAGAACGAGAGCAAAGTCCGCGAGCTGTCGGCCCAGATCCAGGAGCTGCAGAGGAAAAAGGACCAGGTGTGTTGGGCCACTCTTTTCCCCTGGAAGTCGATCTCGTTCTAAATTTGAATCTTTGTCCCCGGGTGAATCTCTTTGGCTTCGCAAGACTTTTTGGAAGAAGTGTCCAAAAATGATCTGCAGCCAATCAAAATTCAATGTTCTGTATGTTTTTTATTTTGATAAAACAACCAAAAAGGAAAGGAATCTGAAGTCCTATGTCTTCGCCTTTTTAATGCTTATCTGCTGATCTGTAGGAAGTGAACGGAGTGTTGAAATCCTTGGAGGAGACTCTGGCTGACGTGCAACGCGTGGACGCCAAAGCTCAGAGCGCGTTGGACCTGAAGAAACAGAACGTCACAGACGAAACCAAGAAGAGGAACGAGCTCGTCAAGAGTATGGAGGAGGTAACGGGTCAACACACTGAGCTCATTTGCGTCCATATGACTTCAATCTCTAATGTCTGTAACAAACACTTGTTTACCCCCCTCTGTCCATCCTTAGGACAAGAAAATGCTCGTGGTAAAAGAAAAGGAAGTCTCCAAGTTGACGGAGCAGCTTAAGGCCCTGCAGGAGGAGGGACAGAAGGACGGCGCCGCCCTGGAGGCCGCCGAGCAGCATTTCAGGGCCGTGTCGGCGGGCCTCTCCACCAACGAGGACGGAGAGGAGGCCACGCTGGCCGGGCAGATGATGACCTGCAAGAACGACATGAGCAAGGCGGACACCGAGGCCAAGCAGGTGAGGAAAGGACTCTGGGCTTATTCAACAGGGGAGAATACACTCCCATTTCCTTTCCTGGCGTTTTGCCGAGAGGTCGTTCATCCCTTTTGGTCCCCGCCCTCCTCCTCTCCGTTCAGGCCCAGATGACCTTGAAGCATGCCCAGGCCGAGCTGAAGACCAAACAGGCCGAGGTGAAGAAGATGGACAGCGGCTACAAGAAGGACCAGGACGCTCTGCAGGTCGTCAGGACCAGCAGGGAGAAGTTGGAGGCGGAGCTCGCTAAACTCAACTATGAAGGTATGCTGAGTGAGAGCAGGCAGACGGCCTCTTGTGGCAGCAGCCATTCCCTTTTCATGGTGTGCATTTAATATTTTTTGGGGTTTGTGTACATGTATTTTCAGACGGGAAGGAGGAGAATTTGCTGGAGAAAAGAAGGCAGCTGTCCAGAGAGGTCGCGAAATTTAAAGAGACCTACGAGCGCCACGTGTCTCGCTTCCCCAACCTGCGCTTTGACTACAAGTACGTGTTCGCTCGTCTCTTTACTGGCACGGTACGGTCGGAAATATAGACGTTCTGATAGTTTGACCTCTGATAGTGGGTTGGAAATTATACACACATTCACACAAACACGCACAAATAAAAATAAATAACCCATTTTCAGGCAAAATAATCTTTTTCGATGGGATTTATTAATCTAGTCAGAATTAAGGCCCTGCTCATCCACACAGGTGAGTGTGGGGGGAAACCACATATTCTACTACAATTCATATTTGTTGGCATTTAGCCATTTAAAAAAGAAAATCTTCCCTGAAAACCTCAGTTTGTTTTACACACAGAGAGATGCTCCTTAGCCAGTCTTTAAAAGCACCATGAATTCCATTTTATACCACAAAATCATATTCATATGTACATTTTAAAGTGTGATGACATCATAAAACATTTAAAAAAATCAATAAAAGCTCAGAAAATGATAAATGGAATTAGGTCTCTTATCGTATTTGGCCCTGAGAAAGTTACAGTTTAGTATTTAATGTGTTTCTCGTTGTTTTCCCGTCTCAAAGGGACCCGGAGCGAGGATGGGACCGGAGCAAAGTGAAGGGGCTGCTCGCTAACCTGATCACAGTGCGCGACCTCTCTTACGCAACAGGGCTGGAGGTCGTCGCAGGAGGTCGTCTCTATAACATCATAGTAGACACAGAGGTGGGCGTGTTGGTGGAATCGCGTCACGATGATCCTGTGATGTTTTTCATTCGCTTCACCGGTGGAACGCTGACCGGACCGTGTGAATGCATTTATTTACATTTTATTTTTGTGTCCGTGTCCAGGTGACCGGTAAGAAACTGCTGGAGAAGGGAGAGCTGCAGCGGAGGTACACCATCATCCCCCTGAACAAGATCTCTGCCAAGACGCTGAGCGACAGAGTGGTGAACGCCGCCAAGAGCCTGGTGAGGCGTCTGATCGCTGCCCGGGGGTTGCAAATTCAGTCGTCGCTCCGTCCGATCCTTAATGGCGCTGACTCGTCTCCTCCTTTCCCCTTCACCTCCCTCCCCCCCTCCAGGTCGGAGAGAACAACGTCCACGCGGCTCTGTCCCTTGTGGGCTACGAGTCTGACCTGCGTAAGGCCATGGAGTACGTCTTCGGCTCCACGCTGGTGTGCGACTCCCTGGACAACGCCAAAAAAGTGGCTTTCGATAAGCAGGTGATGACCAAGACCGTCACTCTGGGAGGGGACACCTTCAACCCCCAGGGGACCCTGAGCGGAGGTGAGAACAGGAGGGGAGGGGGCGTACCTTATTACGTTATTATTGCTTCATGCTTCCCCGTCTTCATCTTCAAAAGCCTCTGCACATCCCTGGAATGCCAGTTTCTACCCGCTGGACACGTGCAATCCAACATATTTCGATGCTCAATGTCTTTTTCCCCCCCCTCTCTCTTCCAGGCGCTCGCTCCCAGTCGGCATCGGTCCTGTCCAGCCTCCAGGAACTGAAGGAGGTTCGCGACAACTTGAGCCACCAAGAGGCCCAGCTTCAGGATGTCGAGCGACAACTGGCCAGCCTTAAGGGAACCGCAGAGAAGTATGTAGACACACACACACACACACACATTAATTAAAACAGAGAAATCGGGCATAGTTTAAATCAAAGTTCATGACGGATGCGAAAAAACATTTTTACCTTTTTTACAAAGTTTGTCCACCAGAGGGAACCGCCATGTTTCTACACATTTGAGACGTCCTCTTTAGTAGGTTTCTTGGTCAAAAATCCATATCCAAAATATATATCTCCCCAACATTGCTATGGACTTTTCTTAAAATGTCAATACTAGTATTAAGACATTTTAAGTCTCAAAATAACCTCGCTTTCACATCATCGGGGTGTTTTCTGGATTTCATTACCTCGTATTCTTTCCGGCCACATGCTGCATTTTCTTCTGCTTCGTCTTCATTCACTGCTCTTCCTCGCCTCCAGGTACCGCCAGCTGAAGCACCAGTATGAGCTGAAGGTCGAGGAGGAGCAGATTCTGCAGACCAAAGTGCAGCAGAGCTCCTTCCACCAGCAGCAAGAGGAGCTGGAGAGGCTGCGCAAGGCCATCGGTCCGAATGAGCGCAATAATGCACAATTTACGATGACTGAACTCCACCAGGACACATCGGTCCTGCTTGAATGTGTTGTTGTTGTGCTAACTTAACTGTGTTGTGTGTTGTGTGTGTGCTGAACCAGAGGAGAGCGAGGAGACCCTGCGCGTCACCAAGGAGGTGCAGAAGCGGGCGGAGGAGAAGTACAAGGTGCTGGAGGACAAGATGAAGAACGCCGAGGCCGAGCGGGAGAAGGAGCTGAAGGCCGCCCAGCAGAAGCTCAACGCGGCCAAGGCCAAAGCCGACGCCTTCAACAAGAAGCTGAAGCAGATGCAGCAGGTACGCCGCTCGGTCGGTCGTCCTCCACGGTGACGAGGCTCTGCGAGAACGACGCCAACGGGTTCACTTTTTTCCCCGCAGGAGTCCGACGCCGTGGCCCTGGAGCTGGAGGAGCTGCGGAGGGAGCAGGCCGGCTACCAGCAGCAGATCCAGGCCGTAGACGAAGCCATGGGGGCCATCAAGGAGCAGATAGACAGCATGGCTCGCACCGTGTCACAGAACAAGGTATTTACGAGTGCCTTTTAGAAAAAGTGTCCTCCAAGAGTTCACATTTCTAGGTATAAGTGTTCACTCCGGTGTTGTTCATTTTCCTTCCCTCGGCGGGCAGGAGGCCGTGCGCAAAGCCCAGGAGGAGCTGGCCAACCAGAAGGAAGTGATCATGGCTCAGGACAAAGAGCTCAAGGTGATTTTTTTTTTTAAAAAAAGGACGGTGTGGGATTTGGCAACATCTCTCCAGGGACAGAATAGCCCTCCTCTCTGCTGTGACGGCGTCCACGTTACCGTCATGGCCGCTCTGTAGGAGCAACAGACGTTAGACAGTGTCGGGCGTGAAGGCCGGTGTTTGAGCTGTCCATCTTAATTGTCTTAATTGTCTAGCGCTGGCTCACTTTACGGCTGTGGAATTTTCAGATATGACTTCATTGTTTTATTTATGTTTGATCCAATTTGAACGTTCCAGGGAAAGAGCTCAGAGGCCAATAAGATAAGGGAGCAGAACAACGAAGTCCAGCTGAAGATCAAGGAGCTGGAGCACAACATCAGTAAGCACCGCAAAGACAGCCAGGAAGCTGCTGACAAGGTACACACACACACACACACACTCACACACACACACAACCCCCTTACTGAAGTAGTATAATTCCTGAAAGTTTCATCTCCGCGACCCCTTCCCCTCCAGGTGTCCCGGATGCTGGAGGAACACGACTGGATCCGGTCGGAGCGCCAGTACTTCGGCCAGCCCAACACCTCGTACGACTTCAAGACCAACAACCCCCGCGAGGCCGGCCAGCGGCTGAAGAAGCTGGAGGAGACCACCGCCAAGCTGGAGAGGAACGTCAACAAGAGGGCCATGAACATGCTGAACGAGGCGGAGGAGAGGGTGAGGGCGGAGGGACATTGCTGCGTCTGCAGCTGCGTCTTTGTTGGATGAGTCGACGTTAATCCGACACGGCTGTCTTCCCCCCCGCAGTACAACGACCTGATGAAGAAGAAGAGGATCGTGGAGAACGACAAGGCCAAGATCTTGCAGACCATCGAGGAGCTGGACCAGAAGAAGAACGAGGCTCTCAACGTCGCCTGGCAGAAGGTTTCATTTTTACACATTTGCAACAGCGGCTGACTTTCATCTCACACTACACACAGAGACACAATAAACACGCAGCGTTGCCTATTTATTAGCTTCTTCGTCACTAATCCCTGGACTCCTTACTCCTTATCTCCTCCCCCCCCACAGGTGAACAAGGACTTCGGCTCTATTTTCTCCACTCTCCTGCCGGGGGCCACTGCTAAGCTGGCTCCGCCTCAGGGCTGTGGCGTCTTGGAGGGTCTGGAGTTCAAGGTGGCCTTGGGCAACACCTGGAAGGAGAACCTCACTGAGCTCAGCGGCGGGCAAAGGTCAGCAGCATCTCGGGCCGGTGTAAAGGTTTCCATGGACAAGGAGCCCAGTCATTTTTTTTTTTAATCTGTATTTTGTTGACCTCTCTGCGTCTGTCCAGGTCTCTGGTGGCCCTGTCGCTCATCCTGGCCATGCTGCTGTTCAAACCGGCCCCCATCTACATCCTGGACGAGGTGGACGCCGCCCTGGATCTCTCGCACACACAGAACATCGGACAGATGCTGCGCACACACTTCAGACACTCGCAGGTAGGTCGACACACACACACACACACATTACTAACCCTCAAACAAACTACCGCGATCAACACACACACGAGTGACCTCGCTGAATTCCCCACCGTCTCCTTCCCTGCAGTTCGTGGTGGTGTCCCTGAAGGACGGCATGTTCACCAACGCCAACGTCCTGTTCAAGACCAAGTTCGTCGACGGCATGTCCGCCGTGTCGCGGACGGCGCTCAGCCAGAACCACGGCGACCTTCCGCAGAAAAGCTCGGACAAGGCGCGGCAGAAGGACCGCAGGAACAAGCCGGTGGTCAGCTGATCGCTCAATAACGTGTCAGCGTGGCGCGCGCCAGCAGCTTGTGTTTTTACCGGCCGCCTCCCATCGGTGGTCTTCGCTTCGTGCTGATCTCAAGACTTGTTTATGAGTGTGGAGCTTCTTCACTTCTGTGTATTTCAAACCTCTTGACCTGTACATGTCTTGTCTGAACTATCCTGTTATCCTCTGTTATCCTGTCTCTCTCTCTCTCTGCATGCTGTTTTGCCACATTGTCAGTTTTATATGCAGCTAACATGTTTATATTTTAGTAAATAAAGCAGGTGAAATAAACAATGTGTTCATTTCTCATTGCTGTGTCGTCAAACTGCTTTATGGATCGGATGAAACTAAAAGCCAAAACCTGCAGCGGTGGGACACCAGAGGGTCGAACACCAGACTTCATGAGGAAACATGACATTTACTGCCGGGACGATATTCACAATTTAACAGGATGCATTTCCACCACAAACAAGCCGGATGATTAAAAACAGTAATACACAACCCTTGAAAGTTACGTTTATATTTTTCAGGGTGAGCAACAACATTACTCGTCTTCATTAACCCGTTAAAAACTGGAACCAATCTTGGCTCCAGACCTCGTTTTCCCTGTTTGTGTTGTTGTAGGAAACCCAAATAATTCCAATACTTGTGTTTATTGTATGTATTTGTTCAGCAAATTCTTGGGAAAAAAATGTATATCTGCAAAAAAATCACTTTTAAAAGATATTTTGATTGTAACTATGAACATCCAGCATGATATGAGCCAGATTCCCCAAAAAAGCCTCTTGAAGCGTCAATAAGACACCTTTTTGGAAAGATTAGGACCTAAAGAATCAGAATCTGCAACAAAAATCACAATAAAACAAAGTCTTGGTCTGTTAGGAAGGAGTTTCAGTCAAAAAACTGTCGTTCGGTTCAAAAATGGAAAATGTATTTTAAGCCAAGATTGTCCTAATGGGGCATGCTGGGACTTAAAATGGGAGCGGGAGGATTTTCGTACAGTTTCCAAAAGGTTAAACAACTTAATACCCCTTCAACAGGTGCTCCACCTGTTGAACCTACGGAGGATCGTAGTAACGGCCACAACTTGACTAGACAATGCCGCTGCTGCGGTTGATGCAACAAAAACCTTTAAAATAAATAACTTAACCCTCGTGTGGTGCAGGTTTAACCTTATTTTACAGTGTTTTGTACGTGTTTGTCTCAAAGTGTGCGTTCAAGAGCTGGATTTAAATGCATTTGTCAACTTGTTTAAAACATCGTTCCGTACGAGGACAAAAAGAGTCACATGTGAAAATTGTCATGGTAGTTTTATTTATTTAAATCAGAGACAAATTCAAACAACTATAGCATCACTTTCAACTGAACAGGGTTGTTTTTTTTGTTTGTTTCCTTTCTTTCTGGAGCCCTCACTAAAAAAGGGCCCGTTTTGTTAATCCACTTTGCAACCAGGAGCCGGACAGCGACGTCCCCGACACGCAGCGCTTTACGGCTGCGGTGGCCAAGCGGAGAGGACGCGACCGAACCCACAACAGTAGTAAAAGTCCCCATTTTGGGGCTATAGATATACAGTGTCCACAAACCCAACACATCGGTTTATATAGCTTTTATTTTCATTATGTTACCGTCCATTTAAACGAACCAAATAAAAATTGACACGTTGCGATAGCGGCGGCGCTCGCCGCTGCAAAGTTGCGTCACCGTGATCTCTCTTCAAGCGCGGATGGCCACAAATGAGAAATCAGTGTGTGTGTGTGTGTGTGTGTGTGTGTGTGTGTCAGCTTGAGCGGAGCAGCTCACGGGTTATAAGGAGAAGCAAGGCAAAGACTTGAGAGGTTTAGTGAATATCCATTTTAAGAGAAGATAACTGCATCAAACAGCAACAGACAGACAGGAGTGTGTTTGACTGATAATGAAGTAAAAAAAACAAAAAGGAGTTGATGCTCCATTTGGTTGTATTATTTTGTTTATGACCAGGAATCTTGGCTGGTGAGCTCTCTGTGTGAGTGTGTGTGTGCATGTATGTATATGTAAGTGTGTGTGTGTATGTATGTATATGTAAGTGTGTGTGTGTATGTATGTATATGTAAGTGTGTGTGTGTGTAAGCGTGCTCAGGGTTGGCTCTGGATGTGCCTGCGCAGCTCCTGGGCCTTGTCCCTCAGGTCAGGTCTGCTGTCGGTCTGCAGCGTCGACAGCGAGCGCTGCAGCTGCTCCCGGCTCTTCACGGACATGCAGTCCCACTGTTTGCTCTCTGTCGACGGCACACACACACACACACACACACACACACACACACACACACACACACACACAGACACACAAAATGGAGCACATACAAAGTCAATCGTTTACACGAGCATGTTGGCGACTGTAACCCGATAACAGCCTCTCCTGTAGAAGACTGAGTCTCAGCGTCATTACAGAAACAACCTGCGGTTAGATTTCTAACATACGGTGGATGCAATGAGCAAAAGGAGGAGAAGAGGAGGAGAAAAGGAGGAGAAACGAGCATCTAACGAGGAGGAAATAAGAAGGAAAAGTGTGTCGTGGGAATACTGACCTCCGGTTCTCTTCACGATCAGATCCACCACCGACAAGGCCTCCGTCCTCACGGAGGAGTAACTTTTGTTTTCTGGATATGAAGAACAAAATGTTAATAAAAAAAACCATTAATGTCCCCTGAATGCCCAACGGCCGCGAGGCTCCTCACCTAAAGGATGCGTGAGAGCGCCGCAGGTCTCCGCGAGGATCGGCGACAACGCGGCCGAATCTTCGCTGCCATTCTCCAGCAGCAGCAACCTGCGGATTGGAGATGTTCACCGTGAGCGCCGCGCCAGCCGCCGGATGAATGCAGGGAGGGTTTATTTCTTTATTTCAGAGAGCAATGTTTGTCCTTACCCCTTGAAGTACGCCTTCATGCACTGCAGCACAGCCAGCTGGACCCTCCAGGTGCTCAGCTTGAGCTTCTCACACATCAGGCTGCACACCGCCACCTGGAAACCAGCTACGGACACAAAGGTCACAACAATTATACGACTGCGTTACAGCGCCGTGAGCTCAGTCCTATTTAGTGGATAACTGACGGCAAAAGGTTTTTAAGAACGTCCAGTTTAGGAGATGCATCGCTTCCGGTGACTTAAGCGCACTGAAGACGCACAAACTAAGCCAAATCGAACAAGCTTAGGCTGCAAGAGGGCAGGCAGGATGGCAGCCGTTGCATCAGATCAGCCTCCAGGACAGGCAGGAACAACAGTTTGTGTAAGTTAGAAACTGTTTGCCGATCAATTTTGTTGCATGATTTGGTCTGCCGTCAACAAAATGTATTTGGTTTCATCATTTGTTGTCTGGTGCTTTTATTTTGAAGGAGTGCGCCGTTTACCGGCTAAAATTAAGTTCATAACGGTCGATTCAGAATGTTTAAGAAACGTTTTAGCACTCCCCTCAAGAGGAACGAGTTCTCACGTTGGTTTTTAGTAATAAAGTAGTTTTTTGTAAAGAAAACACATTTAAAAATCATCAGTTAAAGTCCAAGTCCATCTGACAGAGGAGTACGCTACGGTCTGGACTTCATGCTGTTGTGTGGATGTTAATAAGTGTCCAGGATTTACCTTTCCCTTCCCCTGTCAAACTATTCTGCAGCGTAATAAAAAACGCTTTAGGGTTCATTAATTTCCCTGAAACTGCGTCGCGGTCCGCGTCCAGAACTCACCTTGAGTCTGGGGGTTTCGGGGCCAGGCCTTCCCGAGAGTCTCGAAAGCGCAGAGCAGGGCCTCCGTCTGCAGCTCCTTCTCCTTCACGTCTCGGTCGTCGTCGTCCTCCAGCGAGCGCTTCGAGGCGCCGCCGCTCTCCGGGCAGTTCTGTCGGGGAGGGGAGAGGGGGAAAGACACGGGCGGGATGAGATGGAGCGCCTTTCAACCGGCGATGTCTTCCATCGCGGCGCTTTGTTAGGGAAAACGAGCGACATCGAAGCGGAGCGGATCTCAAACCTTCTTGATCAGGGGGAACAGGATCTCGGCCATGTCGCTGAATCGGTCCTCCTGGCTGCTGTGGAGCACGTCGCCGGCGCAGCGCAGAGCGGCCATCTTGTACACCAGACTCTCCTTACGGCACTCCTTCAACACCAGCTCCAGCACCTCGGCGATGGTGGGCTGGCCGGCGCCGGGCTTCTTCAGCTCCGCGCTGCAAGACGGAAGAAAAATGGAAGCAAGTACGTATGAAAAACATTTATAAATGAATAAAACTATTAATTAATGTTGTTAAAACTTCCATTACCTGCATTTGGAGACGACTGATCCAATAGCTTTCAATAGCTCCTCCTGAAACACGACGGAAATAAACGTATGAATATATAATTGTGAAAAAAATGACGTCTCCTTGTCATTGTTCTGTTGCGTTATCGGCCGCCACCTTGCCGGCCCAGGTGCGCCCGGACAGCCCCTGCATCAACGCCGTCAGCACCATGCCGAGGTGCGGCGCCACCAACGAGCCCGTCTGTTCCTTGGCAACGGTTGCCATGGCGGCCGCGCCCTGCGCCTTCATCTTCCAGGACTGGGACTGCAGCGCCTTCTGCGTGATGGCGATCAGCTCCGTCATGTAGAGCCGGATTCCCCCGAAGCTGCCTGGAGGAACACAAAGGGTTCAGAAAAACACACACACGCGCACAGACACACACAGCCGCTGTAACTGTTGTATAAATCATGGCTTCTCACCCGGGACGTTGTCCTGCCACACCTCGGCCCACAGCGCCGCGTCGTGGCCCTCTCCTTTCTCCTCGTCGGGGCCCGGCGCCTGATGCATGCCCAGGAAGGCGAGCGGCAGCGCGACGCCCGCGTGGCCCTTCAGCACGTCGGGGCTGTAGTGGCTGATGGCGTGCAAGGTCAGCACGCAGGACGACTTGTACACCGGCTCTAGGGAATGAGAGAGAGGAGGAAGAGGAGGAAGAAAGAGAGCCGAGTCCCAATGACAACATTGGCTTTAATGCACATAAAAACATGATATTGTGAAGGTGTTTGGTTCCCGCCGGCTCACCTTCCTTCTCCAAGTACCAGCCGCTGAGCTTCAGGAGTAGTTTCTCCACGCTGCTGTCTTTTGCTGTCTGGTGGGGGGGAGAGAGGGGTTGTTACTAAGGCTGCATCCACACCAACACACTGTTTTAAAACCACGTATTTCAGCTTTGTTTTCTAAATGATCGTGTGGCCACACGGCAACCTTTGAAAACGCATATTGTAGATTTTACCAACTGCAGGGGGAAGCACGGCTTCCACCTAACCCTACCCCTAAAAAAGAGGGCCAAAAGATTTCAACTCTCGGACGAAATGTTGCTCAGTCATGTGACCGGGCGTGACGAATTAGGGGAGGACACGCCTCCTGACCGCTAAGACCCAATCAAGTAGCGAACGTGAGAGGAGACTTTTAAGTTTTGTTTTTGGGGTAGCTATCTACTACTGTCAAGAGGTTATGTCTGGTTATGGATGGATCCGGTCTTTTTTCAAAATAAAAACTTTTTTGACTTTGATTTTTTTTTCTTTTTTCCATGCATTCTTTCTCTGCGACCCGACGGACCGGTACCGGGCCGCAGCCCGGTGGTTGGAGACCACTGCTCTAAAACTCCGGCTTAGCGCGGACGCTCAGTGAAAACTTTGCAAAAGATATGCGTTTTAAAAATGGAAACGTAGCAGCGTGGGCCGTTGTTCAATAATAACGGCGTGAACAAGTCCTGCTGTCATTATCACACACAAAAAAAAAGTTCAACAGACGCGGTGCTCACCCTGACCAGGTGTCCCAAAGCGAAGGCGAAGGCTTTCTGCACGACAGTGCTTCTGTCATGGATGCCGCTCAGCAGAGCGCTCATCAGTTTACCTGAGAACAACAAAAACAAATCTTTGCCGTGAGATTACGAGCATTAAACATTAAAAAAAAAAAAAACACATGCAAGAAAGAGATGCGCTTCTTGTACCCGAGTACGGGGTGAGGTCCTGGGGGCACTGCACTGTGAGAGAGACAATGACACTGGCACAGCCTCCCTGTGTGGGGAAAAAAAACAAAAGCAGAGACGAGCTTCCTGAGACAAGAGGCCAAACATTCAAGACACGTCTTGGACGGAAAAGAGGTGCGAGGTCTACCTTGGTGCCCAAGCCGACTCCGCTCTTGAGCAGCTCACAGAGCCGGGGAACCAGCTCGGGAAGCACGGAAACATCGAGGTGCTGCAGACACTGAGCACGGAGGGAAACACACACACACACACACGAGGCGTCACAAAACAGATCGCAGACCGGCTTTTGTGTCAATCGTTCATGAGGTTTTGGTTACCATGTTGACCGTCTCCATCATCGGAGAGGACTTGGCGGCACTCAGCCTGGCGGCGTCCATGGCACTCTGGAGGAGCGGAAAAAGAACCCAAATTCATAAGGAAGGACAAACATGAAGTCAATCATACAGGCTTTTGGCCGGCAGACATTGGAGCGAAGATGCGGGCAGGCGGCCGAGGTCACCTTCTCCTGCTCGGTGGCTCTGAGGCTGAGGTAGTTGAGGACCTGAGGCTCCAGGGTGCTGAGGGCCTCCAGCAGGGCCGGGATCAGCCGGGAGGCGTGAGGCTTTAGTCGGGCACCCGCCGTCTTACTGACCTTGACCAGGGTCTGGATACTGAGAGGGGAATTTAACGGATTAGCTCAGGGAGAACGAGGCAGACAAAAAGAGTCTGAAGAACTCAAAAAAAAGGGGTTTAAGGACTGTGTGCTTGACGAGTGAACACGCTCACTCAGTCTGCCGCACTTCTAAAAAATGTTCATTGAGCGTTTTCGCTGACAGACATGTAGCACGAGCTGAGCGCCACATCAAGTTCACACAGGAAAAAGGGTGAAGGGGGGGGTCGGTACCTCAGGGAGCGGACCTCCGAGACATTGCTGACGATGCCCTTTTCCAGCAGCGTGGGCAACAGCACCGCCACGGTTCTCTGGGCCGCAGAGCCCGTGGACTCGCACATGCGAGTGCACACCTGGACAGGGAGAGAGGCGGTGGAGGACGCTGGTACGTGAACGCGGACGAGACAAACACAGGAGCCGGTACGGAAAACAAACTATTTTTACCTTGCTGAGCGTCTTCAGCGTCAAGTCGGCCGCTTTCCTCACAGACTCCTGAAACGCAAAAGGACGCGGTCAGGAACGGGTTACAAGTGATGACTATTTTACGGCCTCGTACGAGTCGTCGTCTCGTCGATTCCCGCTCACCTTGATGTCGTCGAGGACTCTGAAAAGAGTCTCCCACATTTCCGCCAGGTGATCGATGAGGTCGTCAGCTTGGCGGCCGCGAATCAGGTCGTTCAGGGCGAGGCAGCTGGAAGGATGATCAATCAAGCGAAGGTTTTTTTACCTTAGGACTTCAATATATGTGTATATGTATATATTAGTCACATTTTGGGAGTTTGATGCGTCGTGTGTGTGTGTAGCTGCTGCACCTGGACTCGCGGACTCTCCAGGTGTTACTGGTCAAGTTGGAAATGACGTCCTGCAGGATCTCCTTCAGATACTTATCCACCTGAAAGGCATCAGGACAAACCGACACCCGCCCGTTACCCCGAATGACGAGACGTCTTTCCTACGTCTATTCCTACTTCCGATTTGTTTATGTGTACCATGTGCAAGACTTCCGCTCTTACCGTGGTCTTATCGGTGACCAAGGCGTCCCAGATGCTGGTCATGGCCTGACGAATGCCCAGGTTGGGGTCGAACTGGTAGCGGTACAGGCGGGGCACGATCTGGGGCAGGAACGGGGCCAGCTGCTCCCCGGCCTTGGACGCGATCATGTGGAACCCGAACGCTGCCCCCTGGAGAGGAGGAGAGGTCAGGAGGTGGGAGGGAAGGGTTGGACCACCCCAGATAGTTAAAAAGGGGGAGGGGAAAGGGGTTTGGTGACGACTGGACGCATGAGATCGCGTTTACCTTGCGCGAGTTCCACATGGCATGATGATTGGCCAGGTTCATGAACTTGTAGACCAGATCCGGCTGGTTCAGGTCGCTGGCCAGCGAGCAGAGCTCCTTGTATGTGGTCAGGCCGTGTCTGCCGGGAGGGTTGAGGTAAATTTGTGCAACACAAAAAAGCATTTCTATTACATTCAAGTAAGCAAGAAAATGGCGACATCCAACTTACCCATCCGGAGTTTTCCCCAAACCTTCTCCTTGAAACACCTCGGTGTCTTCTGAAACGGCGTGTTTCACTCTGTTGGCAAAGATAGAGAAGAATTTAACAACATTTGAATGACCTCACTCCTCCTCGTGCCGCTTTTCCAGCAATTTCATTCAGTCCTCTCCTACTACTCAACCGCCCACTCGCCTCTTGCCAGTCATGAGCGTTTCCACCAGGGTGGACACCAGTTCTTGCTGGTCAACCTCTCCTCCCATCTCATAGACGAGGCCCAGGCCTTTCGACGCCACATCCTGACTCAGCTCTAAAGGGAGAGGAAGCGGTGGTTTGGTAATGTTGCACAGTTGCAGTTAACAAGAAAGAGCCGGTGTCGAGTAGTAACGGATCAATCCGACAGTCGGGTTGGGAGGAAGTCTCTTCTTACCGTCGGGGTCCGAGAGGACAGAGATGAACGCCACCTGAATCTCCTTCAAATGGGACTGGAAGAGGAAAGAGAAGGTCTTGATGTCACCAAGAGTCTTCTCATTCTTTGCCACAAAACAAAATGTAGCCCTCAAGCACTGATGACTTTCTTTCTCACGAGCGTTTGAGATGTGGAAAACTATTGAGAACAGTTTAATGATGGAGGAGAGTGATTCGTCTAAACGTTGGCTTGCTGTGCGGAGGTCTTAACTCCAGATCTCACGCTCCAAAAACAAGATCAAAGTTTACCACCATCAACCATTTTTCTAATATTTGAAATCACTCGGCACTGCTCTTTTTTGTTGTTTTAACACTGCCTCTTCAAGTTCTCCTCTCTTGGTTAATCTTCCTTTCAGGAGTACGTCGCTGTACAAAAACACCCACCGTGATTTCCTTGTGTTGGCTGAGCTTCTTGACCAGAGACAGCAGCCATATGCAGGCCGCCTGTCGGACATGAGGGTTCTGGCTGGGTATGTACCTCGCCAGGATGGACTTCAGGACCCAGGGAACCACGTCGTTATTTTTCACATCTAAGGAAGAAAGTGGAAATGTTTTTGGAGAGATCGCAAATTAACTAATCAATTTAGTCGTGAAGGGGGCATTCGAGGTGTTGGACTAAGTCGTCACGTATCTGATGACGAGAACGGCTCGTCATGACGAGACTGCGACGAGGAGTCAGCCTAAATACATAATTTGTGTGAACTTAGCTTGAGAAATGACCTGATCCCAAAGTCAAGAACATTTTATTTATTTATTTAAATAGCCAATCACCACGAGAGCCTCTGCAATCTGTACGGCACACGACACCTTCTGACCTTGGACCCTCGCGATGGATAAGCAAAAAAAAACCCCTTACATTTTATTTTTAAATCAACATTAACGTAGAACTAAATTGGAAGACACCTTCAGAAGAGCAACTGAGGAGCGATCCTCTCACTGGACGGGTAATGCGTGCAGTAAATAGTCAAATTCAACTCCTGTAACTGAAGGTACTAACTTTGTGGCGGGCTGTACTGGTCCTCGGTGCAGGTCCACGGGTCTCTGGCAGCTCCGGAGCTGGTGCCTATAGCGACACTGGTTATAGCCTCGCCGACTGTAAACTGCAGCTCCACCTGTTTGGCCTTCAGACAGAAATATATATATAATTAGAGACACTTTTCAATGCTAACAGCTTAGAGGGGAATGTCCCAGGTCAATGAATGTGAATAATTTATGAGTGCAAAAAGCCCCACTTCTGCAGAAGCTTTAGGGTTTGCTATGTCCGAGGCAGTCGGTGTGTTTCATACCTCAACAGAGTCCATGAGACCCTGCAGCAGCTTCTTCTGGTGAGGGAAGTCTCCGTCTCCCACAGGCAGGTAACCCAAGGTCTGGATCGATCGCTCCTTCATCTGGACCACGTACAGGGACAGTTAGAGGTCGGACGAGTGAGAGACAAAAGACGATACGCGCCGCAAATCTTTCGGCTGAAGAGCCGCCGCGTCGTTTAAAACAAATGAAATAACTTCGTCGACGCCGGACAAAACGTCGCAGCGCTCACTTCCTGTCGTGCAGTCCCCCCCCCGGTTACCTTCAAGCTCTCCTTGCCAGATGGGATGCGAGCCAGCAGGTTTTCCGTGGCCGACAGTTTGGTGAAGCCCGCTCCATCTGCGGGGATCAGGAGGGGGCCGTTGCGGCCAATTTCTCCCAGAGCTGTGCACGCCGCCACCGCCAGCAGCGCACTACTGCTGTCCAGGAAGGAACCTGGATGGATGGATGGACACACACACACACACACGTGTGATTGAACCCATTTCTCAGTTATGAACCCCGACAGATAAAAGCTATGCGTTTTCAATTCGTTTTTGTTCACACAAAAAGGTTGAAATGCCAAATAAATGGCATTCAAACAGATTTATTGAGTCCGAGCTGCGGGTTATTGTCGCAAAAATAAAAAGTGCATACCAATTGACTTGGTGGCCATGGCAACAAGTTCATCATCTCCTTGGGAGGGGATGCTCATTTGCTGCTCCATGTCGTGCGTGGAGTCTTCAGAGGTGGCAGCTTTTTTCTTGCTCATGTACCTTCCCACCATGTAGCCGAGAGCCAGGATGGCGCCGTGCTGAGTCTCAGGACTCTGTGGGTCGACAAATCCAAATCGACACTTTCACAAGTTAAAAATGCACACGTATATATTCATACAAGTGCTCTGAGGAGACAAAAGGTGTGCGTACATGGTTGTCCTTGGTGATCTTGAGCAGGTTGTGCACAGCCGCCTGCAGCTCGTTGCCAGTCATGGAGGAGACCACCACAGCATACAACTGGGCCGCGAGCTCCCTCAGGTCCTCCTTATTTGTGTTCATCAGACTCTGGAGAGTGCAACGTCTGTTATTGCAGCTGACGCGAAGACGTGCGAGTCAGGCTCTCCTTGTCTCGCTAATGAATTACGGCCGCGATAAACCACAACGTGGACTTGCCTCCGTCCCAAATCGCGCATCGAGGGAATACTCACTTTGATCCAGTCAATTTTATCGATAAATCTGGGCGCCAGTATCTCTGGGCTGACGGACACCGCCTCCAGGAGACAGTACATGACTGGGATTCCTGTTGAGACGAATAAAAAGAAGAGAGGCGCATGGAGTGTTTCAAATCATGACTATCAAGACATTTCTTTTCTTTGAAATACCACAGGAGAGAGCAGTTTAACTCACCCCCGACCGCAGACAGCAGCTGCTGCAGCAGGTCCATGTAGACGTGGACGGGGTTCGTCTCCGAACCCTTGGACTGAGGCTCGGCGGTCAGCAGAGTGCGGATGTACCGACCGATGGCCGGCGCGTCGTCCTGCATGTCGGTCAGGCGCGCCGACATGGGCGTGACCCCGGCGCTGTGGGCTAAGCACATCCTCAGGTAGAGCACGATCTGAGAAGATGGAGGTAGGAGGGAGTTAAGCGTCTGCAGCAAAAGAAAAAAAAGTGACATTCACAGCCTGATCGCCAATTCAGATTCACCTCCCCAAACGCAGACGGGTTGAAAGGAATAGTGTAGGTTCCAACAGTGTATTTAGCTGGAGTCTTGATCCTCTGAGCCGCCTGATGATGAAAAGAAGAAAAGAGATAAAAATCACTCGTTCGTGGGTGTAACCAGGAAGTTTTGTCTCCAAGAGACTTGAAAACAAAAACACAAAACCTCACCTTCTCCTGGACGTAGGCCACCATATCAGGAAAGGAGGGCATTCGCTTCGGCCCCTCCTTCTCAGAGTTCTTGTTCGGAAAAACTCTCAGCACCTTCTGGGCCTCCGCAGCCACCTCCTCCCTCCTGAAAAACAAACAAACACACACAAAACGACAGCTTATTTTACCTTCCGCAACACCATGTAGGTGCGTTTTCGAGACTCACTAAAATACTCATTTGCGTTGCGATTCATTTTGCCGTTACGTAAAAAAATTCTGTGTTTTCGGGACTTACGGGTCTCCGGCCGCCAGCAGCAGCAGGTATCTGGATGGCACGTGATCAGGAGCAAACACTGTGCTGGCGAACTTCATGGCCACCTGGCGAACCTGCACCTCGGGCTGCAATAAAGAGTCCTGGATTAGGCCTCATATCGATTTACTGAACTCATCAAGAGTAGTTTTTTTGTGTGTGTCTTTATTGACCGAATATCTTGTTTCCGCCGCGTGGTCTCACCTTTCCGATGTATGCAGCCACCAGGGCCTCCATTAGGTTCAGCAGTGCCCCCTGCAGGTTGGCATAAGCACCGACCATCATGGACAAAGCTTCCTGAATGGCCAGACGGACGTCAGAATCCTCCTGAAGAAGATGATTTTTTGGAAACATCAATATCAGAGACTCCATTTGTATTCTCTTAGGATTGAGACTGAGAAAAGAAACGTCTTTTTATAATGTACCGCTGTGTGCTTCCGGGTTTTTACTGCATTTACCGTCAAGATGTTTCAGAGATCCTCCACTTACCTTGCACATGGACTCAAAAAACTGCTGCACGAGTGCAATATCCTTTGTGAACAGCTGCGGCATGCGGCTAGAAGAGAGGACACAACATGTAGAATATGTATGAAATGCTAAAATCCAAAACCAAGCTATCAATGTTGAAGAAAAAGTTTTACCTTGACAGCTTTCCAACAGCAGAGTAGGCCAAACATAGTAACTTAGGATCCTGCAAAAATAAATGTTTTGTAGGTATACATGCACGTTTATATAATATCTAACAGTAGTCAGTAAACACAGACAATGCAGTATGAATGCGTGTTGTCATATGTAGTTTTACCTCTTTGTATTCATTGATGAGCTTAGTGAGACCATTAAGCAGCATCAGTCCCAAAGGTTTATTAGTGTCAGGACATCTGAAAAAACAGACAAAATATTATTTTTCAAATGCAAAATATATATATTTCTAAGGAAATAAATAAAACATGTGTGCATCTAGAAGAAGAAAAAAAAAGTTCACTTCTTACATCATGCAGATGTGATGGACAAACTGCAAGGTGAGAGACAGAAGTTTGTTGTTGGTGTTGGCTCCAAACAGACCATCGTACACAACCTGGAGAGGAAAGGAAAGCAATGGTTACGCTGCACACAGGAGCATTAGGGGAAAAAAAGGATTTAGCCCAACGCCAGCCATCTTTTGAAAAATCGAAAATACGCAAAAGTACCGGCGATTACGGGCCGAGAGCATACCTGGATGTTAGCTGGAAAGCACTCTGCGGCGAGGCGCGAGCGCAGAAGATGTGGCAGGATCTTCAGCTTGACTCTGGTGCTCACTGGCTCGTGTTTCAACTCTTGCTTCACATTGCCTCCCTAGTGCACAGACAAAATAGTTTGATAAACATCTAATGTTTAAAAAAAGAAGAAGATAAAAACCTCACAGCTAACTGTCGAGTTTACAAACCTTGGATTTGAGAGGAACGTCCCCCAGATACACCTTGTACATCTTGTTGATAATCAGAGGATTGTTCCAATCGATGATGCTGCAAGAAAATAAAACAAGGACACAACCAATGAGATGAAGAAAGGTTTGTGCTTTCAGCATCTCTTTCAGAAGGATTTAAATACCAGCCTGAAAATATTGCATCAGCAATAAAGCACAACAAGTACAGCCAACATGATAATGAACTCTATCATACGGCGTTAAAAAGGTAAGACGACGTGCATATGGGTGACTTGATGAACCGGAGATGATTCGGCTCCTTCACCAACCTCTGTTTGCTCTTCAGCTCCAGATCAGCCGCGGTGGCCACACCGTGTCGAGTGTCGCTCGACGCCACCACCAGGTGCACCACGGTCTCCAACTCCGGGATTTGCTTCGCCTCCATGAACTTCACGATGCCCAGTTTACACTGTTCAAAACCAAATACCGGATGAATGATTTATAAAGGTTATGCGGCCCCTTAACATACAGGGGCTCGGGGATGAAATGTTTTAATAATTATCTATAATCTGTTAGCTTTTTGGATTGAGCCATTTAAGAACATGCGTTCAATTTTAGAGACCTCTTATGTTAAATCGAGGGCGGCCACTCAATCCTCCGTCCGAG
Source organism: Clinocottus analis (assembly GCF_023055335.1). Lineage (NCBI taxonomy): Eukaryota > Metazoa > Chordata > Actinopteri > Perciformes > Cottidae > Clinocottus > Clinocottus analis. The sequence continues at coordinate 4,118,438 of NW_027175998.1, read as the reverse complement.
TGATTGTACCTGCTCGAGCTGCTCGGCGCTCCACTGGGCCTCTCCGATCACCCTTTTGGCAGCGTAGACACTCATCCCTGGAGGAGGCTGGGGGAGACCCTGGCCACCCGCGGCCACCGTCCCCTCTGCAGGGCTTCCCATGGAGGGAGCAGGGCGAGTCGGTGATTCATTCAGCACAAACCTGGAGTAGCCGGGGAGAGAGAGATAGAGACAGAGACAGAGAGAGAGAGAGAGAGAGAGAGAGAAAGCAGGTCAATGTTCGTGTTCAAGCGCTGAAGAGTTCGACCCCTCGAATAACCCAGACAATAGCCAAAGGCACAAACTCACCCGTAAGGCATCAGTAAAACATCCAACATGAACTCCAGCAGCAGTTGCACGGTCTTTGGCCTCTCCGATAAGTTGAACGGAGACACGATCTTCTTGTCTGCAGGATACTTCATATGGTAAAGAGTGGGGATCAGCAGGTGCATCAGGCTAAGAGAAGAAAGCGAGAGTGATGCAAAGTCACAGTCCGACAAGGAACCATGGAAAGTATCTGTGTTAAACGTTTAATCCAGTATTGTGATCATAGTTGATATGCTTTTGCATCCCACGTTGTGCGAGCGCCCCCTCACCTATCCTGCTGTGGCTGAGGCTTGCCCTCCATGGCAGTAAGAAGTGTGGGGGCCAGCTCACACTGTTTTCCCACCTCCAGGCGAGGGTAGCCCATTTTGATGTAGATGATAGTGAAGTTCTGCAAAATGCGTGGATTTAAACAATCGTCACTTCACATGTCAAATTACACAGTGCTGCTGAAAACTAAAATGAAAATGATCAAGACCGACGCAATGAAACCCAGATCAGTGAAAACTAAATCTAGCATTTTTTAATATACAGAGTTAAAACTTGTAGATATGTTATTAGTCTCAGTATTAGCTTTACTTTCCATAGTGATGGCATGCACAAACACATTTAAAAAAAAAGCCCAACTCTTTCATTGCTTTGTGAATGGATACTTCAAAACATATTGACTACATAAGAACTGCGTTTGATCCTCACCGTCACAAAGGAGGCAGCTGCAGGATCTTGGTACTGCACCAGCAAAGTTTCCACTGGCAGCTGAATCTTCGGTCTGCTTTTTATCCTCTTGTTCAAATGCACCAACAACTCCATCACCTGGCAAAGAAGACAAAGAAAGCTCAGAGGCGGTTTGATCAACACATGCAGACAGTCACTGGCAGAACTGGACGATTGAAGGCCATTATAAGCATGTTTGCATACAATGGAAGTGTTATGGTTACTTAAATTTTGGGGGTGAAAAAAACAATTATCTGAGGAGGGGAGGGGAGTTCTGATGGCCTTTGACTGCCAACTATTTACATTTCTCTGAGGTGCAGCTCTAGCAGAGACTCACACATCCTTGTAATCTCCTTTATAGGCACAGACAACATCCATCTTACTTTCTTCCGCACGCCCTCCTGGACGCTGGAGAGTTTGAGGAGCACGGGCGGTAGGAACTTGGAGATAATGTCCTGGAGCTGCTCATCGGTTTCTGCGTGGCCCAGGCGAAGGAACACGCGTTCCAGTTGATCTGTAAAACAAAAACCCACATTGATCAACCATTACGTCTCATTTTCTGGATGGTGACTAAACGCGAGACCAGTTTAGAAGAAATAACGCAGCTATAGTTGCACAGTTGTCCAACTCAAATATGGAAGCATAGCCCCATTGTGTGCTTTATGCAACCACATGCAAAATAAAAACCCGCTGTGCGACAGCTTCAAATGGGGCAGTGAGAGTTACAAGACAGACAGACAGTCGCCAGATTGAGTGTGAATCTGACCCTGCCAGCTGATGAGCCGGTGCAACAATCACACCTTCTCTCACCCTCTCCGTTAGCATGGTTCACTAACCCGGCTAGCTAGCTACATCCACTGACAGACCAACGCATTTCATATAATTCTGACGCTACGTCGCCGTCTTCGCACGACC
>NW_027175998.1:4103967-4113967 GCF_023055335.1 Clinocottus analis | reverse complement strand
TAGCATGGCTTTATTACCCCCCCACCCCTTCCCCCTGAGTGTTTTAATCCAGGCACCGTGAATGAACGATACACAATTCAAGCCAAACAAATCACAAATGAGCCTCACGTTACCATGGAACTGGGTTAAATACACGTTAGCTTGCGAGCCGTTCAGCCTCTGTGCTTGGCATCATAACAAAACGTAGGCTAGTTAGCTAGTTAGCTGGCTTGGTAGACAACAAAGCTCAGCCAAGCTACAGACGGTCGTGCGGTATTTACGGGTCTGCCGAGATTTATTCGTCCCAGATCTTCAACAGGATTTGTTTTTTTTTAAATTAATAGCTGGCCGATTAATACCCGGCTGAGGATGGCCCCATGTATAGAAACGATTATAGTAATATTGAGACAAAGACCGAACACGGTGTGTGTAAACACTGTTTCGTTAGCTGGTTTTAGTACAACTTGCAATTGCCTGTTACATAATAGGGTCGCACGCCATTATAATGGGGGTTTGCAGCACTAGGGAGAGATTTAAGGGTATGCATCACAGTGTCCCCTCGGGGGAGGGGGGCAATGTGATCCTTTGTCTGGATGCACAGCAGAGTCAGAGTTGGGAGAGGGGTGGGTGGATGGGACACAATCCGAAAAGGGTTGTTGGCATGAGAAAGGATCAAAGGACCAAATTGAAATTGATTGACTCTCTACCTCCATCTGGTGGTTCGTCTTCCGCCATTACACCAGCTAAACACCTGCAGATTACAAACCTCTCAATTCCATCTAGCAGGCACATTTTGTAGTAGTATATTTATTGTGTGTATTTGACGAGGAACAAGCTAAACACCAGCACTTTCCTGTAAAATTAATGCAATTACTGATTTGAAGTTGTAATGATATGATTCAATCCATCAATACAACAGACATGTACAATGCGCCTTCTTGTGAAATAGGTACAGAACTAATGTTTTCAACTGGTTTGGTTATTACTTTACACTAAGTACGTACATCTACACTCAACAAATACGCTCAGCAAATTCAGAATTAGAAAATTAGGTTATATGGACATTATGGTAATATGAATGTGCTAGATTAGGTTTTCAGTGTCCATTTTTAAATACATTAACAATTTAAACCATCAAAAATGAATTACTTTTCAGATATATTCCCATCTGAACTGTAAAAGTACGGATGCTATCTATAATAGCGTATACAACATCTATTCAGAAAAATGTATGAAATAGAATAGATTTTTTAGAATATATATATATATATATATATATATATATATATATAAATATAAATAAAGCTTTAGCAGAAAATCTAGTTTGCCCAGATTTGACCCTGTTACCGTTTCTCCCCACTTAGCTAACAAACTAATCAATATGTTTTGACCGTAGCCAATATCCATCAGCATTACTAATCAGAGGCAAATTATACAATCTAATTTAATTTCTTTTGGTTTTATTGCCACCCCCCCTCTTCTTTTTCCAGGTCGTATCTGGTGAGGGGCAGGATGGCGGGGGCAGAGGTGTACAGCCCTGCAAACCCCACCTGCAAGATCATGACCTTCAGGCCCACCATGGAGGAGTTCAAAGACTTCAACCAGTACCTGGCTTACATGGAGTCTCAGGGCGCTCACCGCGCAGGCCTGGCCAAGGTAAGTTGGACTAAGGTGCAACTTCTCAAAAACAGTTTGTCTACATCTGTGAGTTGCTGTGTCTGTGCATACAGTTTAACTTCTGTTCTTGAAGGTCGATTCTACATCATTTTGTACTAAATGCAGTTTTTGTTTGTGAGAAGAAAGACATCAAAAAAGCAGAGGAGGACTTTTTTTGTGTGTGTGACATATTTAGTAGTTGGCCTGTTGGACACGTTGGTTCAACTACTGCTGGTTCCAAATGATGAAAACGCTGATCAGAGGGACATATTATTACCAAGTAATATTTTCAACAGCAGTCCTTTCCTCTCACGTTGTTCCCCTCAGGTGATCCCTCCTAAAGGCTGGAAGCCCCGTCGTACCTACGACGACATAGACGACCTCATGATTGACGCTCCCATCCAGCAGATGATGGCTGGCCAGTCGGGGCTCTTCACTCAATACAACATCCAGAAGAAGCCTCTCAACGTGCAGGAGTTCAGGCGGTTAGCAAACAGTGACATGTGAGTATCATGTAGTTCATTGTTTACGTTCACACAGTATTTACATTCTGGAGCTGCCAGAGTAAGACACAGGACTTTTTTAGGGTATGCGGCTGGGATATTTCTAAATGTACAATGTTAAACAAATGTATTCTTAGAATACACTTTAACCTCTTGAAGATTATTGGTTACCCGGCAAACTGTCTGACGGAAATAGAGAGATACTTAATACCAACGGCATGAATGTAGTATGTGAATGTTTTAATGTAGATTTAGTTTAAGTAAAAGTCAAGAAGTAAATGTACACATTATGTCCAGGCGGTGGTTTTGCAGGTGTTGCTGGCATATTTGCCCTAAAAGGAAGTAAAACCTAACCTTTTTATGAATATTCATATACTTGTATATCTTATATAACTGAAAGGAAAAACAATGGAAAACCTAACAAATGGTAAAAGAGAAGGAAATAATGAAATGCTGTCGTTAACAAGTTCATTTCCAGAGCTACAGTTTTCTCAGTTGCACCTTTTTGAGTCGTGAGAAAGTGATTTTAAAGTGCAGGAGCTTTATTTGCTCAGGGTGTGTGTTGATGCTGAAATGTGATAGTTATTAATGTCAGGTCACCTTGAGCTAGATTGATTTTTATAAGCATAGAAGATTATAAAAACAGGATTAAGGATGCCCTGCTACTGAACACTGCTAATGCATTGTTTCATGTATTTTAATGTTTTCTTTGATGTCTCATTTTGTAACATCTTACTTTATTTTAATTCTATTCATTTCTTCTTACGTGAATGTTTGAGTGCTGTTGTCTTAGCCAGGACTCAATGACAATGATCCTAGAAAAATACATGCTAAATAAGACCCATGTGACTTTCCTCCACAGGTACTGTACACCTCGCTACCTGAATTATGAAGATCTTGAGAGGAAATATTGGAAGAACCTCACTTTTGTCTCGCCCATATATGGCGCTGATGTCAGCGGCAGCCTCTATGACGAGGTAGATGATGCTTCTTCCTCCTTCGTGGCTGAATCTCCATTTGTATTCGACCATTTCCATCCGTGTGTGTTCGTCTCTGTCGCCACATATTCAATCTCTCAAGGAGCACAGGTCCAGTGTTTGTAACGGGTTAATAATAGTAATAGTGATCATTCACTTCACAGCTGGCCAACCCTGGTGTAAAAATAATTGACAATAAAACTGACTTTGGCTTTGAATACTAATCCTCAAGGTTGTTCTACTCTGTTAGGATGTGGAGGAGTGGAACATTGGCCACCTGAACTCTGTCTTGGACGTGATCGAGGAGGACTCCGGGGTCTCCATCCAGGGCGTGAACACTCCGTATCTGTACTTTGGCATGTGGAAGACCACCTTCTCCTGGCACACGGAGGACATGGACCTGTACAGCATCAACTACCTCCACTTCGGAGAGCCCAAGTCCTGGTTAGTATGGAGGGAGGGGTGTATGTACGGGGAGGGGTAAATGCACAAAGAAGCAATAATGTGCACCATGACGTCATGTCATGTCACTTTATTTATGTGGCACTTTTCCGAACTACCCGTACAATATTAGACGGGGCACATTTACAACGCAAAGGGAATGAACTGAAAGCACGCCCCCCCCCGAACTGTAATGTGATAAAACATACAGAAAAACACAGAAAATGCTCCGACTAGGATCCCTGACTGCGAAGTCTCCATTGCCTCCACGTGAGAGCTCGACATGGGAAAAGCAGCAAACGATGCGTTTGAAGATCTACAGGTGTGGGAGGGGGCAAAGAGCAATAAGAGACCTTTGGGGCTTTTGTGCATAATCAATCATATCATCATATAAATGTATCCTGAAACCCATGCATGTTAACTACAGGTATCTGGACTTATTGGAGGGCCTGTATCTTTGTGGAACTTTTCTCTTCTTCCCTTCCTTTTTTTTAAAGTTTTGGCTCTAATGGTGCGTTAAAGGGCAAGGGCTTTCTATACGGGGGCGTATTTACATAAAGCTTCACTCTCTTGTTTGGTGCAACATGTTAAGGAGATAGAAGTCTGCGTGTGTGTGTGTGTGTGTGTGAGTGTGAAACAGGCTCACAGATGGAGATTTGTGTCCTTTTCATAACGCACGTCCATATTTGCGCCGGGCCTGCGAAATCCATCGCTGACACTCTCCAGTCAGATCTCTTTTGTGATTTTCTTATAAGTGGATTTAAATGGCGAATTACATATATTGTCCTCATTCTATTAACCCGATCATTCTGTTGCATAAGGCCCTTGGGCTTTTGTTCCCTTTCTGCTTGTTTGCACACTCATGAGGTGGTTACCTGCAATAAGGGATTGCACTTTAGGGAGTCCAAATACTGGTGAGAATAGAGAAGGTACAATATAAGCAGCAGTAGGGACATCCAGGGAGGGGGTGAGTGGATGTGTGTGTGTGTGGACCTTTTGTTATTCTCCAAGGGCGTAAGCATATGGTTTGATTTCCTGGAAGCTATCCTTCTTGTCTGCGCAGTGGAGCGAGACAACATTTAATATCCCGACCAGTCAGCCACATGCCATGCATTGTTTCTGTAAATCTACCTCAAACACTTCAATGCTAGCGCAGTAAACTAAGAGGAAGTGGTCGCTTTTCCCACGACTACTTCTATCAGTTGCACACTGCAAATAACAACCGGAGAGACGTATGGGACGTTTGCCTCGTAGCTCATGGACGACATGTATATATTCTGTAGACTTCATTCAGGGGATCCTGTAAAGATTATACAGTGACTGCACACATGATTTACAAACCCACACAAGTGGATTCATTGTTAAGTTTCTCTTTTAGCAAGATATTTCAAGAACAGCGACGATGAGATTAACATAGTACATTTTGCAGGTGCAGATACAAGATTTGACAAACTTTAGGGGTCGCAAACTACTTAGAATTTCATAGATTTAAAGAATCTGGCTACAATCAATTGTAGCCAGGCTTTAAGGAAGTTCAGGTTGAAAACATGAAGTGACTGAAAAAGGTGAGGATTGCAGGTAGATGAAAATGGAGTTTGCCTTTTTTATTTCTTTGTCAGCTCGGCTTGCTCCATCTCTCCCTCCCTCTTGCCCTGGAGGGAGTTCTGCTCATTAGAGCAGTGAGCCCTGCAACCCCACAGGGATCAGTGTCACAGACAGACAGTGTTACACACACACACACACACACACATACCATCACATACAGCAGCCTGATGATCCAAGCACCCACACACATGCATGCCCTTATCATCCAGCGCACACACACACACACGCGTGCACGCTCTCTCATCTCGCTGATATTCTGACACCTCGTCCCTGGAGGGGAGCGGCTTAAAGATGCACCTCGCTCACCGCCTCTCAACCCCCCCCCCCCACCCCTCCAACTCCCCATGTCACCTCCACCTGAGGTTGCCGCTCCCTCTCAACCTGTCTCCTCACCGCTGTGTTAAGCTGACAGGTTGATATGATGTTAGAAATGCCACAGACCCGAGGGCGGGCGGCGCGAGTCAAATGGAACGCCGAGGCAAACCTCGAGGGAGTCCTGTCGCCTTCCCTGCGCCTTCTCGTCAGGAACTTTTAGAAAGCAGTTCACATTTTGGATAGCGCCAGCGGGTGGCGCAACAACAACAAAAAAAACGCAGGATGAGGACAAAATAAGATGAGAAGATGCTCCACTCGACTCAGACGGTGTGTGAACTGGGCTCCATATTTTTTTTAATTCAGTATTGCAGAAACAAAAGACCAAATCGAAGGTTATAAAAAAGTTAATTGCATGTTTCTGCAGTATATTTGAATATACTTATATGGTTTCATTTGTGATCTATTAATAGATTTAAAAAGATTTTAAAAGAGGCTCATCATCCCGGTTGCATTTGTTCATCTCTCCACCACTTGATGGCAGTCTTGAAATTGCGACGGCTTCTCTCGGCCGCAGATGTCCGTGGCTGCTACTCTGTGTTCATTATGCCCTCGCGGCAATGCAGCGTTCAGAGTTTTCCCATGCACGCTTCCGAAAAATAATAATCATAATTCAGACCGCTCCATATCTCTCTGTTGTCTCTCACAGGTACGCCATTCCCCCTGAGCACGGGAAGAGACTGGAGCGTCTGGCCACAGGTGAAAGAATCATTTGCATTCTCTTTGTATGAAGGGAGACGCGATTAAATAATGTATACACAAGCAGGTCTGCATTATAAATCAACAGCACATAAATTACACTGTGCAATGAGACGGCATTAGCGGTAATGTCATGCTAATGAGCGCGGCACTTTAGGAAAATACATAATGTGAGGTATTCGGAGACTAAATTAACTTTAATGAATATGATTACACGCACAACTAAGGAACTGTTTAAGTGTAACGTGAAATGAGGCTGTCGAGGTTTAAGATTGCAACGCTGATTACTTCGCTGGATGAATGAAAATCCCAAAACGCTGAAAACTTAACGACAAATATTAAAGCGCAGTGAAACGGCGACTAAAGGTTGAAACGTGAGGAAGACAAAGTCCGAATACAACAGATTGTTGACTATTCTTAATTAGTTTAGTCAGTTATCAGTTCAAAATAGAAACAATTACATATTGTAAAATGGATTCCAGAGGAACTCTCGCTGGGTTTTCTTTGTGTTTCGTGCAGTATCCTTGGAAATATATAATTTCCGTTGTCTTGTCAGATAAAACGAGCAATTAGGAGACGATATTTTGGGCAAAGGTGTTAACTTTTGATGGATATTTCTTTGCAATTTTATAAACAAATGAATTGCTTTCATTTTTAATATAAATTAGTTTGGTTTTGATAATCATCCGCTGCAGCTCTGGTGGAAACAAGCTATCACTGGAGTCTGAAAAGGTTGACAGTGTCATAAGACGTCCGCCTCTCACTTCAATTTTTAGTCAGGCTTTTTATTCATGTATGTTTTTTTTTTTTTTGCTATTTTCTTTTCCCCCGACTGGCTTTCTCTTTGTTGACGGTGTGTGTGCACATTTTTGTCAGGTTTCTTTCCCAACAGCTTCAAGGGGTGTGAGGCTTTTCTCCGTCACAAGATGACTCTAATCTCCCCTTCCATACTTAAGAAGTATGGCATTCCCTTTGATAAGGTAGGCTCTCAAGCCTTTTGAAAACTGACTCGGTCCTCCTCTTCTTGCCATTTATACTGTCGACATTTCACAACTTTCTGAAAACGGCTTTTCTTGCCACTCAAATTTAACAGGGTTTGCATTTATTTTCTTTTACGTGCTAATTTAAAAAACAGTTGGTAACAGAAGTTAGTGTTTTTGTCACTCATTCTTTGTAGTAAAGCAATATGCCCCCCCTCTCCTCCACCTCTGTCTTTCTCCCTTCTGATCATAAATGGATACCAGATTACTCAGGAAGCCGGAGAGTTCATGATCACCTTCCCTTACGGCTACCACGCTGGCTTCAATCACGGCTTCAACTGTGCAGAGTCCACCAACTTTGCCACTGTGCGCTGGATAGACTACGGAAAAGTGGCCACGCAGGTAACATTCATCTGAAAACCTTTTTTGAAACGGCGCACCACTTTGTGTTTTTGCAAAGTCTCACAAAAAAGTGTCTCGGATTTGAATACGCTTAAATTTACCGGTACAGAGCCCTCGTCCAACCGTGTCGGGCTATAGTTTATCTTTAAAAGTGACCGTCTCCAGACAATATATGTCCTCCTGGTCTGTCTCTCCTCTAGTGCACATGTAGCAAGGACATGGTGAAGATATCCATGGAGCCCTTTGTGAAACGCTTTCAACCCGACCGCTACACTAACTGGATGGGGGGCAAAGACTCTGCACCCCCCGACCACGTCCTTGCTACGCCCAGTACGACGCCGGAGCTGCAGAGCTGGTTGCAGAGGCGGCGCAAGAACAAACCTACGAACAAAGGGTACCGCCGTCACACTCGGTTTTCTATGACGTACTGTGCAAAAACGAGTAGTTTAGCATCAGCTGATGGCGCTACTACTTTAAGGGTTTAATCTGTGAGAGTAGTGCTGATTCTATGTTTGTTTTTAATGTCTTGCGCTGTCCTCCTCGTCGTTAATGAAGATTAGATTTTGTATACGGACGACAACATTTATTTGTTAGATTTCCATCGCAATATTTGGAGACGCTTCCGGTTGCGACGGTGAACTTGCTAATTGTGTCTTTTTAAAATGTTTGACAGCCGCAGAAGCCGAATGTCATCGTCTCATAAGTCCCAAACACTCTGCATTGGCGTTAGTGTTAATCTTGGTTTTGATTTCTTATCCTCTCTGATCCATCTGTCCTCTCTTACAGCTGCACGCACTCCCGAATGCGCTCCAAGCGCCTCAGAACCACCGTGGAGCCCATCGCCCTGGACGGCAGCGCGGCGCTGGCCGGCAGCAAGAGGAAAGGCCTGGCTGGTCCGCCCGGGCCCAAGGTGCGGAGGACTGTGGCGGGGACGAGCTGCAGGGAAGAGGAAGATGAAGAGGAGGAGGAGGAGGAGGAGAAGGAGCAGAAGAGAAAGGAAGCGGAGTCGAAGCACAACCAGAACTCCGTTCTTTCTGGTGAGAGACGGTAGTCGGTGTATACGTGCGTACGTGATCGACTGTCAGTCTGAACATTTTACATGTTGGAAGTTTCTCATCTGAGATATGCGAGGAAAAAAAAAAGATTTTACAGCTCTTTTTTCTTTTTTTCTCTTCAACAGGTCCTTGCAGACAGATGTGTGTGGTCAAGGTGAATCGCGTGGAGAGTAATAGTTTAAGTTTTTTGACTAAGGAGTCGTCCCAAAGCTCTCGCTGCAGCTCCGTCCCCTCCCCTGCTTCAGCGGCGAAGAAGGACCTCAAGGCGGAGTCGGGCACGCTCGCTGACCCTCAGCGCCTCTCGGGCTCATCGGGGGTCGCGAGCGCTCCCGAAGGGCTCGGACGATGGCCCGAGGCCACCCAGACGCTTCCGGGGATTAATAAGCCGCGGTGTTGCGCTCGTGAATCGCGAGGCCTCTCGTCTTCTCAGGACTGCTCGGTCAGGGTCTCGCCTCTGGAGGCCAACAAACTCCGCCCGTCTTCCCCCACGACGGGCCCTTCTGCCGAGACTCAGGCGAGCTCGCGTCCCTCCGACGCTGAAGCTCAGACGGCGAGCTCCTCGCGCGGAGAAGACACTTTAAGCCGAAAGCCAAACACTGACGGTAGCATGGACACGGGTACCGAGGATTACACTGACAGCGCTGCGAAAGCAGAGAAAATGGACACGCTTGTTCTCCCAAAACATATCAATCCACACTCCACTACAGAAGCACTTTATGATCTGAAAACTGAGCCCGTGGAGGAGGACAGCTCCACGTCCCGCGGCTCCTTCTCCCCCGCCGCACACAATTGCAGTTTGGATAAAAACCGCGCTGAGGAAAATCTTTTCCCTCCGCTGCTCCAGAGGAACGCGGTGGATATGCCGCAACTCACTCCCGAGCCAGCAGATAAGGTTGAAATCTGCCCTTTGCCCCCCGTGCTCATCCAGGAGATGCCCTCGCTCACCCCGGCCGACGACGGGCTGGCCGCCGCCCCGAAGGCCAGCTCGTGCGGTCACCAGGTGGCGCCGGTGCTTCAGCGGGAGACGCCGACCAGCTCGCCGTCCTCGCATCGAGCGCAGCAGGAGGAAGAGGGAGAAACCGACGTAATGGTGTCAAAGGAACCTCCTGCTGCAGAACCCGCCAACGAGTGGCCTTTAGATTCTCCGTATAATTGCGACGGGGCGGCGGTGTCTGGTTCAGAGGGAAACGCGGCTCATCTAACCACCAGCGCTCTGCACAAAATAACATCTGGCGCTGTCCAGGAAATGCTAATAATGCCGGGATTGGCTGCAGAAAAGGAACCAACGACGCTGGAAAATGTTACTCCTGGACAGACGGGTGGCTTTTCTC